>NC_084617.1:31356347-31481347 GCF_033978795.1 Nerophis ophidion
TGTATTACTCAAGTAAAAGTAAGGAGTAGTCACCCAAATATTTACTTGAGTAAAAGTAAAAAGTATGTTGTGAAAAAACTACTCAAAGTACTGAGTAACTGATGAGTAACCTGTTTGTTTAATGATTATGGCAACAAATAATGCACAAAGACATAAAACTAGCAATGAGCAATTTCAGAGCCAGGAATATCTCTTAAGCAACTAAAACAATAATATATATTAAATAATAATACATTAAAATAAAAAAATTAAGGCAAATTGAGCCACAATAACTTAACAGCACCATAGGCTCAGTAGACATTCATTGATTGATTGATTGATAGAAACTTTTATTAGTAGATTGCACAGTTCAGTACATATTCCGTACAATTGACCACTAAATGGTAACACCCCAATAAGTGTTTCAACGTTAATCAATTACTTAATAAATGACCAAGTCAAGGTGATGTACATCATATATACATATACATACACACACACACACATTTATATATGTGTATATATATATATATATATTTATTTATACATACATACATTTATATATACAGTATATCTTTTATATTAATTTATTTTGCCGTTTTTGTTCACGTTAAAGGTGTTTTAATGAATATACATGCATGTTTAACACATAGATTCCTATCGTTCATGAAGACAAGAATATAAGTTGATGTATCACCTGATTCTGATGACTCGCATTGATTGGAATCAGACGGTATTGCTGATAACGTCCACGTTTTCAAATGGAGGAGAAAAAAAGTTCCTCCTTTCTGTCTAATACCACATGAAAGTCGTTGGTTTTTGGCATCTTATTTGTCCAGCTTCCATATTCGTTTTTATACACTTTACAAGAAATACATTGGCGGCAAACTCCGTAGCTCGCTAGCTTGTTTGCGCTGGCTTTCGGAGACTCTTATTTTGTTGGCTCAGGCGCGATGGGGCGACACTTTTATTGTGAACACAGGAACTGTGCGATCAGTTTTTAGGCTTTTGACTGGAATTACGGTTGAAATAAAAAGTGTCTTTTTTCCTTTACACTTTTGATTGATTGATTGAAACTTTTATCAGTAGATTGCACAGTACAGTACATATTCCGTACAATTGGCCACTATATGGTAACACTCCAATAAGTTTTTCAACTGTGACGGACATGTGACCGCCTGGCTCTGTATGATTGGTCCAACGCAGAGGTGGGTAGAGTAGCCAGAAATTGTACTCAAGTAAGAGTACTATTACTTTAGAGATTTATTACTCAAGTAAAAGTAAGGAGTAGTCACCCAAATATTTACTTGAGTAAAAGTAAAAACAACCCGAGGGTCCCTGTTTCAATCCCCACCGAGTACCAACCTCGTCCGTTGTGTCCTGAGCAAGACACTTCACCCTTGCTCCTGATGGGTGCTGGTTAGCGCCTTGCATGGCAGCTCCCTCCATCAGTGTGTGAATGTGTGTGTGAATGGGTAAATGTGGAAGTAGTGTCAAAGCGCTTTGAGTACCTTGAAGGTAGAAAAGCGCTATACAAGTACAACCCATGAAAGTCGTTGTTTTTTGGCATCTTATTTGTCCAGTTTCCATATTCGTTTTTATACACTTTACAAGAAATACATTGGCGGCAAACTCCGTATCTTGCTAGCTTGTTTGCGCTGGCTTTGGGAGACTCTTATTTTGTTAGCGCAGGCGCGATGGAGCGGCCCTTTTATTGTGAAGACAGGAACTTTTCGATCAGTCTTTAGGCTTTTGAAGGGAAGTACGGTTGAAATAAAAAGTGTCTTTTTTCCTTTATACTTTCGATTGATTGATTTAAACTTTTATTAGTAGATTGCACAGTAGAGTACATATTCCGTACAATTGACCACTAAATGGTAACACCCCAATACGTTTTTCAACTTGTTTAAGTCGGGTCATGTGACCGCCTGGCTCTGTTTGATTGGTCCAACGTCACCGGTGACTGCATGTGATTGGTGAAACGCAGGCATGCATAGATTCTACTTTGAAGCTCTGTCATTAACCAAAACAAACATTAATAGATCGATTAAAAAAAAGTAGAGAGTAGCGAGCTGAATGTAGATTAATGGAACGGAGTAAAAGTAGCGTTTCTTCTCAATAAATATCCTCAAGTAAAAGTAAAAGTATGTTGCATAAAAACTACTCTTAGAAGTATAATTTATCCCAAAAGTTACTCAAGTAGATGTAACGGAGTAAATGTAGCGCGTTACTACCCAACTCTGCTTGTAGCTTAGTTACATTTAATGGAGAGTCATGTGAATCTTAGCTACATTTAATGGAAACACACTACAAGGAGAAGTTCCCTATTTCTATGATTTCATTAACTGTTGAGTAGTTCGCATCATTCCAAACAACACCTGCACAGATGTGGTGTTGCACTCCATGCCAACGCAGACGAGGATGTCTTCACTCCATCTGAGAGTCTCCTGGCGGACGCATGACGTCGCCTGCCATGAATGCCGGCCTCACCTCACATGTGGGGGTTTTATGGCTTTATGGCCATCTTCGGCTGCTGCAGCCCGACAGACGCCGCCTCTTTTCAAGTGGTGTGCCAGCAAACACACATATTTTCAACACATGCTGCCTCCTCCTCCCCCCGCCGCTTCTTTTCTTGTCTTCCCACTTCCGCACAGGAAGTGGAACCATGCTGTGCTGCTTTTTAAGGCGCAGCACAAACAACATTTACAGAAGGTGACGGTTTGGATATGAGGGGTAGTTTCAGCATCACCCTGGAATTGTTCTCTTGTTTCCTATGTTGCGTCCAACGAAAATGTGGATTTGTTTTTCCCACATTGTGGACAAACATTAGGTACGTGGCTCACATGGACAAAGAGAAACAAATCCTTGTTGTTATTCAGCCGGTTGTCCTGCACACTGAAAGGGGCGTGGCAAAGAAGGGAGTAACAGGAAGTGTCACAACACAAAACATGACATGAAATGTGGTAACACCAAATTCTGTGACTTAAAATACTCTTACACAAAACCTTATAACACAAAAAGTCATACCCAAAACGATGTGACACGAAACGTCATAACACAAATTATCGTAACACAAAATCTAACACGAAATGCTGCAACTTAAAATACAGCAATATATAATATTGTAACACGAAACATCAAGACACAAAATGTAACACAACATTCTCTAACACCAAGATGTCATAACACAAAATTTCACGTACAAAATACAAGGTTGTAACACAAAATGTTGTAACTTAAAAGACAGTAACGTATAATGCTGGAACACAACACATCGGGACACAAAATATAACACCAAATTCTCTAACACAAAATATTATAACATGAAACATCATAACACAAAATGTTACACATGGTATTGTTACGTTTATACTGGGGGAAGGAGACGGCACGACATCAGGAGGTCTAGCTCAAAGGTTTTATTTTGGCTTGATGAGTACATGGGGTGTGTATGCAACTATGTGTGTGGATGCAAGGCTATGTGTGGAAGTTACTCAAATATAAGTTACCTGGGGTTGTTGTAAGTGTGTGTTGATTGCAGTAGCAAACAGGTCCAGAAGGGTGACGCGAGAGAGATCCACAATCCTAGCGAGGTCCGTGGAGGCAAGAGAGAGACGTCCAGAGATCCAGGTGCAAGCGCGGGGGGTCGAGGGTCCAGGGAGGCAGTCAGAGTCCGGGGAAAGAATTTAGCAGGTGAGACGCACCGCTCACTGCAGAGACACGGAGGTACTGTGGGAATAGCAGACGACAAGGACAGATAAGAACTAGGCACGAGAGGGACACAGGTGAGGAGCCAGAGCCGTGAAGCTTACTGAATCAAAAGGTTGTTCCGGCATGGAGCAGTCAGTGGCGTGAGTTTTTATGCCGCTGCCTCTCGTCAAGACCAGCTGCGTTGATAGGTGATTGTCGGCAGCTGTGGAGGCGCATGGCTGCAGTCTGCGCGGCACGTGCGGGGGCGTGTCTTGCTGTGCGAACAGCGGGGCCTCTAGGTGCTACTGCTGGGGAGGGAGAAGCAGATGGCGTGTGCATCATAACAGTGCCCCCCCTCTTATGCGAGGCTCCCGACGAGCGCCGGAGAGCTCCAGGGTTGGCTTGATAGAAGTTCTTCAGAAGGGAGGGATCAGCAAGGTAGGAGGCCGGCACCCAGGATCTATCCTCTGGACCATAACCCTCCCAATCTACCAAAAATACCAGACCCCTACCTTGCCGACGGACCCCAAGGATCTCCTTGACGGTCCAAACTGGGTCACCGTTATCCAGAATTCTAGGAGGGGGCGGAATAGGGTCAGGGGAAGAAAGTGGAGAACTACAAACAGGCTTAATTTGGGATACATGGACCACCGGATGTCGCTTCACTGAGGGGGGAAGAGACAGACGAACAGATGCTGGGTTGATGATGGCCTCCACCGTATATGGTCCTACAAACCGCGGTGCAAGTTTACGGGAAGGTACCTGTAGGTGGAGATCTTTGGCCCGTAACAGGACTTGTTGTCCAGGAGTGTAGGATGGAGCCGGAATGCGCCGCCGGTTGGCACTGCGGCACATTCTTTCGGAGGCCCTCAACAGGGCAGCACGGGCGGTTTTCCAAATCTGACGGCATTTCTTGATGTGCCTACGAGAAGAAGGGAGGGCCACTTCGGCCTCTTGTTGGGGGAATATAGGGGGTTGGTAACCGAGGGAGCACTCGAATGGTGACAAACCTGTGGCCGAGCTCTTCATAGAATTGTAGGCGAACTCGACCCAGGGCAAGAACTTGCTCCAAGAGGCAGGTTGGCGGGCTGTAACACAGCGTAGCATGGTCTCAACACATTGGTTTGTCCTCTCTGCTTGGCCGTTACTCTGTGGGTGGTATCCTGATGTAAGACTGACCGTAGCCCCAATCCCCTTACAAAATGACTGCCACAACCGGGAAGTGAACTGGGGGCCACGGTCAGACACAATGTCCATGGGAATGCCATGCTGCTTAACCACGTGAGTGGTAAGGAGGTCGGCCGTCTCGGAAGAAGAGGGAAGTTTAGGCAGAGGGACAAAATGTGCGGCTTTGGAGAAGCGATCAACGATGGTAAGGATGGTGGTGTTACCTCGGGATGAGGGAAATCCAGTGATGAAATCCAGCGCGATGTGTGACCAGGGACGACCGGGGACAGTTAGGGGGCACAGCAGGCCCGCCGGCGGTCTGTGGGAAGACTTGTTACGAGAACAGGTACTGCATGCTGCGATAAACTCACGTATATCCAAAGCCATCGACGGCCACCAGAACCGCCGTCGAATGAAGGAGAGTGTGCGTTGGAATCCCGGATGGCAGGCGATGATGCTGGAATGCCCCCAGTCCAGAACCTTGGCGCGTAGTTCTCGGGGAACAAAAAGCTTGTTGGGGGGTCCGCCCCTAGGTCCGGGATTGGAGCACAGGGCACGCTGAACCTGGTTCTCCACTTCCCAGGTGACCATGCCGATAATTCGGGCCGGAGGAATGATGGTTTCTTGAGAGACGGTGCAGGCGGGCTCCTCCGAGAATTTCCGGGACAAGGCATCAGCCTTAGTATTGCGGGAGCCCGGCCTGTACGAGAGGACGTAGTCAAACCGGCAAAAGAATTGGGACCAGCGGGCCTGACGGTCATTCAGCCTTCTAGCTGACCGGACATGCAGGAGGTTGCGGTGATCTGTGAGGACCTGAAATTGGTGTTTGGCCCCTTCAAGCCAGTGTCTCCACTCTGTCAAAGCGCCGTGGACTGCCAGCAACTCCCTGTTACCAGCATCATAGTTACGTTCTGCAGGCGAAAGGCGTCTGGAAAAATAAGCACAGGGATGGATACAGTTATCTAACCTGGAGCGCTGAGACAACACCGCCCCAATCCCTGAATCGGAGGCGTCCACCTCAACAATAAATGGGCAGTCTGGGTCAGGATGAACAAGGATAGGGGCAGAGACAAAACTCCTCTTGAGGCTCCAAAAGGCCCTCCCGGCCTCTGGGGTCCACTGAAAGGGAATGTTGGTAGATGTGAGAGCATGGAGTGGTGCGGCCACCTTACTGAAATCCTTAATGAACCGTCGGTAAAATCCCGCAAATCCCAGGAAGCGCCTTAGCTCCGTCCGAGTAGAAGGCTTGGGCCACTCCACTACTGCTTCCACCTTCTTGGGGTCAGCCTTGATATGACCGCTTTCAATGATAAAGCCCAGAAAGTCAACAGATGTTGCGTGAAACTCACATTTCTCGGCTTTCACGAAGAGGCGGTTTTCCAGGAGTCGCTGAAGAACGACGCGGACGTGTCGGTGATGCTCCTGTAGATCCTTAGAAAAAATTAGAATGTCATCCAAGTAAACAACAACAAACCGATCGATCATGTCTCTTAGAATGTCGTTCACAAGGGCTTGGAAGACAGCAGGTGCGTTTGTGAGCCCGAACGGCATGACTCTGTACTCAAAATGGCCCAGATGAGTATTGAATGCCGTTTTCCACTCATCACCCTCCTTGATGCGCACCAGGTGGTAGGCATTACGTAAATCCAACTTTGTGAAAATGGTGGCAGGGGCGAGGGGCTCAAAGGATGAGCTCAGGAGGGGTAATGGGTATTTGTTCTTAACGGTAATGCAATTGAGTTGTCGGTAGTCAATACAGGGTCTTAAAGAACCGTCCTTCTTGTTAACAAAAAAAAACCCTGCTGCCACCGGTGACTTGGATGGGGTGATGATTCCGGAGGTGAGAGACTCAGAGATGTAGTCACTCATGGCTTGCTTCTCAGGGAGGGACAGATTATACAGACGGCTGGACGGGAGGACCGCGTTGGGGATCAGGTCAATCGCGCAGTCATAGGGTCTGTGGGGTGGAAGAGAAAGAGCTTGTTCCTTGCTGAAGACAGCCGCCAGGTCATGGTACGCCAAAGGAACACGGGATAGATCGGGAGGTGGTGAAGTGGGCTTGAGTCTGCAAGGGGGAGCTACTGCAGACCTGAGGCAGTGCGCGTGGCAGGAAGTGCTCCATGCCAGTATTCTGCCAGATGACCAGGATATATGGGGGTCGTGCTGACAAAGCCAGGAGCGGCCGAGGATAAAGGGGGCTAATGGGGCATCCAGTACCCAGAGGCTGATGGTCTCAGTATGGTTGCCTGAGAGGGTCAATGACAGGGGTATAGTGCGGTGTTTGATGGGACCTAAAGGGTGTCCGTCCAAAGCTTGAGCGGAGAGGAAGGTATCGAGAGGAACCATGGGGATCCCGGTTCTTCGTGCATATTCAAAGTCGATAAAGCTGTCGTCTGCCCCGGAGTCCAAATAGGCCCCAACTGATAATGTCCTCGAGTTCCAGGCCAAGGTCGCAGGAAACAGTATGCCAGGATCCATTCTCTCCCTCTTTAAGGTGGGGACGGCGGTATGGCTCACCAGCATACCTCTTGGTTGGGGAGCCAGGTCCCTCGGTCGCGAAGGACAGTGGCGGATGATGTGGGCCGCAAGGCCGCAGTAGAGGCAGAGACGTTGCCGGAATCTTCTCTCCCGTTCCTCAGTCGACAATCGAGACCTGCCTATCTGCATCGGCTCCGTGATAGTAGCAGGGGACATAGTCGGGGGAAATGTCTGTCCTGCAAGACAACGGTCGGCAGGTCGAGGTAGGGGTGTCAATGTGAAGCTGGCGGGGTTTTGGTCTCTTTCTGCGGCACGTTCCAACAGTCTTTGGTCGAAAAGCAGGGCCAACTCGATGAGCTCCCGGCAGGAGGAAGGTCGGTCCCGCAGCAAGCCGTCCTTTATGGTCTCGCTAAGGCCTCTCCTGTAAGCGCTCTGTAGTGCCTTGTCTCCCCATTCGCTGTCAGCTGCCAGAGTTCGGAACTCTAGAGTGTAAGCGGCTACGGAGCGGGAGCCCTGCCGGATTGTGTGCAGCCTTGTGGCGGCGTCCCCAGCATCGACTGGGTGGTTGAAGACTGCGAGGAACTCAGTACGAAAAGCAACGTAATCGGAGCTCAGTCCCAAAGTCTTATTAATAGCTGCTGTGGCCCACTTCAATGCCGGACCGGAAAGCAGTGAAAACATGAATGCTATCTTAGCACCATCAGTAGCATAACGAGACTGTTGGTGTTGAAATATTAACTCACACTGTACCAGGAAACCTCTGCAAAGTTCAAAGTCCCCCTCGAAAGATTTAGGACTGGCAATCTTGGGTTCCCGAAGTTGAGGCTGACCCCCTAGGGAAGGTGTCGTTGGGGTGCTCGTGTCAGGCGTGGAGAATGTCACCTGGTTTGGACTGAGGGTGTTCACTCTAGCCTGCAGGCGAGAGATGGAGACATTCAGATGGTCCTCCAATTCGGAAAAACGATTCTGGTGTTGCTGGAGTACTGTCGACATGGCAGACATCTCAGGTGTCGAGGGGGCTCGGGACAGAGGGGTGGCTTGAAATATCTGCGTGCCGTCTGGTTCCATCATGGCCGGAACAAACTGTTACGTTTATACTGGGGGAAGGAGACGGCACGACATCAGGAGGTCTAGCTCAAAGGTTTTATTTTGGCTTGATGAGTACATGGGGTGTGTATGCAACTATGTGTGTGGATGCAAGGCTATGTGTGGAAGTTACTCAAATATAAGTTACCTGGGGTTGTTGTAAGTGTGTGTTGATTGCAGTAGCAAACAGGTCCAGAAGGGTGAAGCGAGAGAGATCCACAATCCTAGCGAGGTCCGTGGAGGCAAGAGAGAGACGTCCAGAGATCCAGGTGCAAGCGCGGGGGGTCGAGGGTCCAGGGAGGCAGTCAGAGTCCGGGGAAAGAATTTAGCAGGTGAGACGCACCGCTCACTGCAGAGACACGGAGGTACTGTGGGAATAGCAGACGACAAGGACAGATAAGAACTAGGCACGAGAGGGACACAGGTGAGGAGCCAGAGCCGTGAAGCTTACTGAATCAAAAGGTTGTTCCGGCATGGAGCAGTCAGTGGCGTGAGTTTTTATGCCGCTGCCTCTCGTCAAGACCAGCTGCGTTGATAGGTGATTGTCGGCAGCTGTGGAGGCGCATGGCTGCAGTCTGCGCGGCACGTGCGGGGGCGTGTCTTGCTGTGCGAACAGCGGGGGCCTCTAGGTGCTACTGCTGGGGAGGGAGAAGCAGATGGCGTGTGCATCATAACAGGTATAACCGAAAACGCTGTAACACAATATTTCATTACATGAAATGCCGTGACTTTAAGATGTCGTAACATGAAACGCTGTACCAAAAAACGCTGTAACATAAAATGCTGTAACTTGAAATACTGTAACTTAAAATACAGTAACATATAATGCTGTAACACAACAGGACACGAAATACACAAAACGCTGTAACACAAAATGTCGTAACATGAAATGCCGCAACATTTAATGCCGTAACATAAAAATGTTCTAACACGACATTATATGTTGTGTTACAACAAATAATGTTGTAACACAACAGTATCAGGACACAAAATATAACACAAAACTGTGGAACATGGAACGCTGCAACACAAAATGTTGTCACATAAAATGTCACACACAAGATATAAGAAAAAAGGCTGTAACATAAAATGTCATAACATGAAATAGCGTAACAAAAAACAATTGTTACACAAAATGCTATAACTGGAAATACAGCAAGATATATTGTTGTAACACAACACATCAGGGCAAAAAATATAACACACAATTCTAGAACAGGGAGTGCTGTAACATAAAATGTTATAACACAAAATGTCACACACAAAATATAAGAAAAAATGATCTTACACAAAATGTCATAACATAAAATGCCATGACATTAAAATGTTGTAACATGGAATGATATAACTTGAAAATACAGTAACATCTAATGATGTAACATCTGGACACAAAATATAACACAAAATTCTGTAACACAAAATGTCATCACACAAAATATTATAACACACAATGTCACATACAAAATATAACAAAAACATCTGGAACACAAAATGTCATAACATGAAATGCCGTAACTTTAAAATTTACCAGAAAACGCTGTAACACAAAAATGCTACAACTTAAGAATAAAGTTACATATAATGTTGTAACACAACACTTCAGGGCACAAAATTCCGGAACATGAAATGCTGTAACACAAAATGTCATTATATGAAACATTGTAACACACAATGTCACAAACACAATATAACACAAAACCTTGTAACACAATATCAAACAACTCAAAATACAGTAACACCAAATTTTGTAACGCAAAATGTTACACACAAAATATATCACAGAATGCTATAACAGAAAACATCATAACACAAAATGACATACCCAAAATATAACACGTAATTATGTAACGCCAAATGTATACGTTACAACCCTAGTTGTTATTGTGGCATTTGTTGCAGGTGATAACAAATACATCACCCACGCATACAGTTGTTTACACAACATCATTTTGTACACGTGTTTCTTTGTAGGTGTGTATTGTTGTATGTCTTTGCAGGTGTATATTGTTGTACTTCTTTGTAGGTATGTATTTTTGTGTTTCTTTCTAGGTATGTTTTGTTGTATTTGTTTGTAGGCATGTATTGTTTTTCTTTGTATATGTGTATTGTTTTATGTCTTTATTGGTGTGTATTGTTGTATTTATTTGTAGGTATGGAATGGTGTATTTCTTTGTATGTATGTATGTATTGTTGCATTTCCTTGTTTGTGTGTATTGTTGTATTTATTTGTAGATATGTATTGTTGTATTTATTTGTAGGTGTGTATTGTTGTATTTCTTTGTAGGTGTTTATTGATGTGTTTCTTTGTAGGTGTGTATTGTTTTATTTATTGGGAGGTATGTGTTGTTGTATTTTGTTTGTAGGTGTGTATTTTTGTACTTCTTTGTAGGTGTGTATTGTTTTGTTTCTTTGTTGGGATTAATTGTTGTATTTCTTTGTAGGTTTGTATTATTGTACTTATTTGTAGGTGTATATAGTTGTATTTCTTTGTATGTATGTATTGTTGTATTTCTGTGTATGTATGTATAAATGTATTTATTTTAGGTATGTATTGTTTTAATTCTTTTTAGGTATGTATTGTTGTATTTTTTTGAAGTTATGTAATATTGTATTTCTTTGAAGGTATGTATTGTTTTATTTCTTTGTCATGTATTAATGTATTTCTTTGTAGATGTGTATCGTTGTATATCATTTTAGGTGTGTATTGTTGTATTTCTTTGTAGGTGTGTATTGTTGTTTTTCTTTGTATGTGTGTATTATTGTATTTCTTTGTCGATATGTATTGTATTTATTTTTATGTATGTGTTGTTGTATTACTTTGAAGGTATGTATTGTTGTATTTATTTGAAGGTATGTATTGTTGTATTTCTTTGTAGATGTGTATTGTTGTACTGTATAGATCTGTAGGTGTGTATTGTTGTATTTCTTTGTAAGTGTGTGTTGTATTTCTTTGTAGGTGTGTATAGCTATATTTCTGAGTATGTATGTATTGTTGTATTGCTGTGTATGTATGTATGTTGTATTCATTTGTAGGTATGTATTGCTTTATTTATTTATAGGTTTGTATTGTTGTATTTCTTTGAAGGTATGTATTGTTGTATTTCATTATCAGTATGTATTGCTGTATTTGTTTTAAGTTTTTTTGTAGGTGTGTATTGTTGTATTTCTTTGTAGGTGTATTGTGTGTTTGTAGTTGTGCATTGTTGTATTTTTTAAGTGTATTGTTGTACTTTTTTGCAGGTGTGTATTGTTATATTTCATTGTCAGTATGTATTGTTGTATTTCTTTGTCGGTATATATTGTTGTGTTTTTTTAGATGTGTGTTGTTGTATTTTGTTGTAGGTGTGTATTATTGTATTCCTTTGTAGGTGTATTGTTGTATTTGTTTGTATATGTGTATGTTGTGCTTTTTTGTAAGTATGTATCAGTGAATTTCTTTGTATATTTGTGTTGTATTTCTTTGTAGGTATGTATAGTTATATTTCTTTGTAGGTGTGTATTGTATTTCTTTGTAGGTGTGTATTGTTGTATTTATTTGTAGGTGTATATAGTTCTATGTCTGTGTATGTATGTATGTATAGTTGTATTTCTGTGTATGTATGCATTGTTGTATTTATTTGTAGGTATGTATAGTTTTATTTTTTTAGGTATGTATTGTTGTATTTCTTTGATGGTATGTAATTTAGTATTTTATTTGTCGGTACAAATTAAGGTATTTCTTTGTAGTGTCTATTGTTGTATTTTGTTGTAGGTGTGTATTGTTGTGTTTCTTTGGAGGTGTGTATTGTTGTTTTTCTGTGTACGTGTGTATTGTTGTATATCTTTGTAGGTATGTATTGTTGTATTTATTTGTAGGTGTTTATTGTTGTATTTTCTTGTAGGTGTGGAAAGTTGTATTTTTGAGTATGTATGTATGTTGTATATTTTTTTAGGTATATATTGTTTTATTTCTTTTTAGGTATTTATTGTTGTAGTTATTTGTCGGCGTGTATTGTTGTATTTCATTGTCGGTATATATCGTTTTATTTCCTTGAAGGTATGTTTTGTTGTATTTCTTTGTCGGTATGTATTGTTGTGTTTCTTTGTAGATCTATATTGTTGTATTTATTTGTAAGAATGTATCAATCAAACACCTCCAAGCAATAATTGCAGTAATTATGAAGAGAAGAGGCAACCCTTTTATTTTTACACAAACTTATGGACAGGAAGTGCAAACATGCCATATAAGGTCAAAATATAATAAAGAAATGCTTTGTTTCGATCAACACAAAACTTCCCAAAATGTATCATTTTTCAAAGGCCCCAAAACATGAAATGAGGAATTAGAGGAGAAATTCACCACATTTAAGTCATTTCCGCCAAAACAAAAGATGAGTTCATAAATATACAAAGGCAGTTTCGATGTCAGGATAAATAGTTTACATTTCTACAAAACATGTATATAAAACAAGGAGTGTTCAAATTTAATTTGTATTTGATTTGTTATCAGTATATTTCATGTATATTTTGAATGATACATGTTAGTGACATTGACATTTTTTTAGATTATCTATTAAGGTTGACAAAGACCCAAAAATAAATGTACAACAATAATAAAGAAATTTACAATTGTCTTTTCATATTAATCATATTTAATAATACAAACACGCCGTTTCTTCCTTTGAAATGTATTTAGATTATAATCTGGATTTTTTTTAACATTGCAAATTTAAATAGTTTTAAATGTTATGTGTGACTTATTGTTTATTGGTTTGTAATGAATAATATATGATTCATGAGTTAATAATATGCATGTACAGTACAGTCAAAGCCAAATAAATACTGTAAAAGGGAGTATTGTAGTGTGCACAAAGAATGTGAACTAGGACTTCTCTTGTTTACCCATAAAAGTGTCACATTTAAATAGGATGATCCAACAAGACGACCTTCTGTTCCATCAACTCTCAGATCAATAAGTACATCGGGGAGCGTGTCAACACCTACTTTCATCAAAAGTAACATCCCTACACAAATTGGAAAGGTGTCCCTTTTTTGCAACAGTCAGCACTTTCTCCGGTTTTCTAACGAGTCTTTTCCTGAACTTGCATTGCAGATTGCATATTAGTTTATTGTACGCAGCGTGTATGAAAATAGAAAATACAACAACGACCGTCTTGAAGGAAGGTCATGCCGTTTAGCTGAGTGTGCACTTTTCACAGTCCAAACACCAACATGCTTCTATCACACATTTATACACTCAAGTCTTCATGTTCAAATACTCTGCATTAATGAACCGTTTTGATATAGCTGATTGCTATTCTTTTCTTTTGAAATTATTGGATGTTCTTTTTGTTTTGAATAATTAATTGCTGAATGTGTTTAATATTAATTAATCAAATTAAAATAGGGTTGGGGTGACCCTAAACCTCACTCTCATCCGGGTCACGGCAACCAATGAAATCCCCCCTATTTAGTCCCTGTTTTGGTTCCACTGGTGGCTCGAACATGGGTCCGCCGAATGAGGGATGTCAACGACCGAGTGATGTCTACAAACAAAACACACTGACAGAGCCGGGTCACGGCACCAATGTGACATGCCTGGTCCAAGCCCTGTTTTGGTTTCTCTAAAAACTGCTGCGTTGAAAATGACCCAAATAGGGTAGTTTTCAACCCAACTGTTGTGTAACTGTTGGATCAAACCAACTCTGGGTGAATTAACCCAGCAAGATGGGTTGTATTTCAATTCAAATGCTGGGTCATTTTAACTGCAAGGTTGGGTTAATTCTACCAAATCAATTGGTAATTTTCATGTTTATTTACAATAAAATCAAAAAAGTAAAATTCAAATTAAAATATGCTCAACAGACTGCACTTTTATACAGTTAAATGCCCTAAATATGTCAAGATTAACATATATGCAATAAACGACACTTTTAAACAGTTTTACAATTTTTTTTATATATATTAATGTTGTTCAGGGGAGGTCAGTGTGGGGTTACCGGAATTAAAACCAAAAGTAGG
Source organism: Nerophis ophidion (assembly GCF_033978795.1). Classification (NCBI taxonomy): domain Eukaryota; kingdom Metazoa; phylum Chordata; class Actinopteri; order Syngnathiformes; family Syngnathidae; genus Nerophis; species Nerophis ophidion. The sequence continues at coordinate 31,370,748 of NC_084617.1, forward strand.
CAAATTGGTATTATTTTTACTTTAAATGATTGGATGTTTGCTTTGTTTTGATCAATTCATTGTTTAATGTGTTTAATAGTAATTAATCAAATTATAATATTGTTGCTGATTGCTATTCTTTTCCTTTGAAATTATTGGATGTTCTTTTTGTTTTGAATAATTAATTGCTGAATGTGTTTAATATTGATTAATCAAATTAAAATAATAAACCTCACTCTCATCCAGGTCACGGCAACCAATAAAATCCCCCCCGATCGAGTCCATGTTTTGGTTCCACTGGTGGCTCGGTCATGGGTCCGCCGAATGAGAGCCCAAAATGTCAACAAACGAGTGAGGTCTACAAACAAAACACACTGTCAGATCCGGGTCACGGCACCAATGTGCCATGCCTGGTCCAGGCCCTGTTTCGGTTTCTTTAAAAACTGCTGTATAGTAAATTACCCAGAGAGGGTAGTTGTGTAACTATTGTATCAAACCAATGCTGGGTAAATTAACCCAGGAAGATGGGTTGCTTATTAGACCCAGCAAGATGGGTTATATTTCAATTCAAATGCTGAGTCATTTTAACTGCAATGTTAGGTTAATTCTACCAAATAAATTGGTCATTTTCATGTTTATTTACAATAAAATCAATTAACGTAATATTCAAATTAAAATAAGCTCAACAAACTGCTATTTTATACAGTTAAATGACCTAAATATGTCAAGATTAACATATATGCAATAAACGACATACTTATAAACAGTTTTACAATTTTATATATATATATTAATGTTGTTCAGGGGAGGTCAGTGTGGGGTTGCCGGAATTAAAACCAAAAGTAGGCAAATTTGTATTATTTTTATTTTAAATGATTGGATGTTTGCTTTGTTTTGATCAATTCATTGTTTAATGTGTTTAATAGTAATTCATCAAATGTATAATATGGTTGCTGATTGCTATTATTTTCTTTTGAAATTATTGGATGTTCTTTTTGTTTTTAATAATTAATTACTGAATGTGTTTAATATTAATTAATCAAATTAAAATAGGGTTGGGGTAACCCTAAACCTCACTCTCATCCGGGTCACGTCAACCAATGAGATCCCCACCGATCGAGTCCCTGTTTTGGTTCACTGGTGCTCGTACATTGGTCTGCCGAATGAGAGCCCGAAATGTCAACAAACGAGTGAGGTCTACAAACAAAACACACTGTCAGATCCGGGTCAAGGCACCAATGTGACATGCCTGGTCCAGGCCCTGTTTCGGTTTCTCTAAAAACTGCTGTATAGTAAATTACCCAAAGAGGGTAGTTGTGTAACTATTGGATCAAACCAATGCTGGGTAAATTAACCCAGGAAGATGGGCTGCTTATTCAACCCAGCAAGATGGGTTATATGTTTAATCCAAATGCTGAGTAATGTAACTCCGCAAAGAGTCTTTTGATCTGTTTCTGTTCTGCCCGGGGATTGAGCATGAGTTTTTCACATGAGATTTTAAGATTTCAGGAATAATGTTTAAGATATCAAGAATGAGGTTTACCAATCTGCACACTGTCAAAGCCACACAAACTGAAGTCTTTCACACTCATACCCTTAAATAAATGATAAATGGGTTGTACTTGTATAGCGCTTTTCTACCTTCAAGGTACTCAAAGCGCTTTGACACTACTTCCACATTTACCCATTCACACACACATTCACACACTGATGGATGGAGCTGCCATGCAAGGCGCCAACCAGCACCTATCAGGAGAAAGAGTGAAGTGTCTTGCTCAGGACACAACGGACGTGACGAGGTTGGTACTAGGTGGGATTTGAACCAGGGACCCTCGGGTTGCGCACGGCCACTCTTCCACTGCGCCACGCCGTCCCTTAAAGCTCATATTCGTCCGGGTCACGGTACCAATGCAACTCCCCTTTCGAGACCCTGTTTTGTCGGTGGCTCGAACATAAGTCTGCAGAATGAGAGACTTAAGGTGTCAGCGAGAGAGGTTTACTGACATGCACACTGGCACAGCTATGCTCACTGGCGCCCATTTCGAATCACCCCCTTAAACCTCACTATCATTCGGGTCACGCCACCAATGAAATCTCCCTGATCTAGTCCCTGTTTTGTTCCGCTGGTGTCTTACTAACATGGACACTGGTACAGCCACATGGACTGGCATCTGCTACACTCATCCCCTTAAAAATCACATTTATCAACCCCCCTGATTTAGTCCCAGTTTCCAAGCTACTTAGGTTTCAGGGAGTGGGGTTTATTAATGTACCTCTACCGTCTTAATCCTAACTCTCATCTGGGTCACGGCACCATTGCATCCCCCCGATCTAGTCCCTGTTTCCAAGATCCTAAGGTGTCAGGGAGTGAGGTTTATTAATGTACGCCTTCATCCTAACTCTCATCCGGGTCACGACACCAGTGGAACCCCCCTGATTTGGTCCCTGTTTTATGCATAATAATGATTTATGACTCAAATAGGCAGAGGTCGGTATTAAAACACGTCGTTTTAAGCTTTCAGCCAACCTCTTTGTAGTCCAGATATCGTTATGATTTATGAAGATTGTTTTTAAGCAATTGTAAGACAATATTGAGTCACTTTGAACCGCTTTTCGCAAACAAGTCTTAATATATTGATAAGTGCACTTAGTCTGCATCGATAAAGACGGTGAACTATTTCCTTGGGTCCAGTCACAAAAACTCCTTACATATAACCCATGAATATGACCCAACAGGCTCAACCCAACATTTGGGCAGAAAAACAATAACCCAGCATTTTTTACTGTATGGCTGGCGTCAGTTACACTCTTAAACCTCGTTCTCATCCGGGTCACGGCACCATTAGAACCTCCCTGATCTAGTCCCTGTTTTCAAGCTCTTAAAGTGTTAGGGATTGAGGTTTATTAATGTACACCTACCCTCTTCATCTTAACTCTCATCCGGGTCACAGTACTAGTGGAACCTCCCTGATCTAGTCCCTGTGTCCAAGCTTCTAAGGTGTCAGGGAGTCAGTTTTATTAATGTACGCCTATCTTCTTCATCCTAACTCTCATCCGGGTCACGGCACCAGTGGAACCCCCCTGATTTGGTCCCTGTTTCATGCATAATAATGATTTATGACTCAAATAGGCAGAGGTCGGTATTGAAACACGTCGTTTTAAGCTTCCAGCCAACCTCTTTGTAGTCCAGATATCGTTATGATTTATGAAGATTGTTTTTTAAACAATCGTAAGACAATATTGAATGACTTTGAACCACTTTCCGCAAACAAGTCTCAAACTATTGTTAAGTCCATTTAGTCTGCATCAATAAAGACGATAAACTATTTCCTTGGGTCAGGTCACAAAAACTCCTTACAAATAACCCATAAATATGACCCAACAGGCTCAACCCAGCATTTGGGCAGAAAAATAATAACCCAGCATTTTTTAGTTTGTGGCTGGCGTCAGTTACACTCTTAAACCTCGCTCTCATCAGGGTCACGGCACCATTAGAAGCTCCCTGATCTAGTCCCTGTTTCCAAGCTCCTAAGGTGTCAGGGATTGAGGTTTATTAATGTACACCTACCCTCTTCATCCTAACTCTCATCCGGGTCACAGTACCAGTGGAACCTCTCTGATCTAGTCCCTGTGTCCAAGCTCCTAAGGTGTCATTTAATGAGGTTTATTAATATACGCCTACCCTCTTCTTCTTAACTCTCATCCGGGTCATAGCACCAGTGCAACCCCCATGATTTGGTCCCTGTTTCCATGCATAATAATGATTTATGACTCTTACAGGCAGAGGTCGGTATTAAAAAACGTTGTTTTTAAGCTTTCAGCCAACCTCTTTGTAGTCCAGATATCGTTATGATTTATGAAGATGGTTTTTTAGGCAATCGTAAGACAATATTGAGTCACTTTGAACCGCTTAACGCAAACAAGTCTTAAAATATTGTTAAGTCCATTTAGTTTGCATCAATAAAGACGATGAACTTTTTCCTTGGGTCGGGTCACAAAAACTCCTTACAAATAATCCATAAATATGACCCAACAGGATCAATCCAGCATTTGGGCAGAACAATAATAACCCAGCATTTTTTAGTGCCTGGCTGGCATCACTTAGACCAGGGGTAGGGAACCTATGACTCTAGAGCCAGATGTGGCTCTTGTGATGACTGCACCTGGCTCTCATATAAATGTTAGCTGACATTGCTTAACAAGATAAGTAATGAAAAATTCCGCTGGTAATCACAGTGTTAAAAATAACGTTCAAATTATAAAAAATGTTCATGCATTTTAATCAAACCATCCATTTTCTATCACACCTGTTCAAGAACTCACATTAATGGTAAGAATTATTATGTTTATTATTGTTTAGCTTTAGAATAAAAATGTTACTAAAAAGAAAATAGACTTATTGTGCTCTAAAAATGTTGGTCTCATATATATGATATGGCTCTCCCAGAAATACATTTTGAAATATTTGGCTTTCATGGCTCCCTCAGCCAAAAAGGTTCCCGACCCCTGACTTAGACCCTTAAACCTCACTTTCATCCGATTCACGGCACCATTAGTACCTCACTGATCAAGGCTGTGTTTTCAAGCTCCTAAGGTGTCAGGGAGTGAGGTTTGTTAATTTACACCTACCCTCTTCATCCTAACTTTCATCTGGGTCACAGCACCAGTGGAACCTCCCTGTTTTAGTCCCTGTTTCCAAGCTCCTAAGGTGTCAGGGAATGAGGTTTATTAATGTACACCTACCCTCTTCATCTTAACTTTCATCCGGGTCACGGCACCAGTGGAACCCTCCTGATTTGGTCCCTTTTTCATGCACAATAATGATTTGTTATCCATAGGTCGGTATTAAAACACATCGTTTTAAGCTTTCAGCCAACCTCTTTGTAGTCCAGATATCGTTATGATTTAGGAAGATTGTTTTTTAAACAATCGTAAGACAATATTGAGTGACTTTGAACTGCTTTCCGCAAACAAGTCTCAAAATATTGTTAAGTCCATTTAGTCTGCATTGATAAAGACGGTGAACTATTTCCTTGGGTCAGGTCACAAAAACTCCTTACAAATAATCCATAAATAATACCCAACAGGATCAACCCAGCATTTGGGCAGAAAAACAATAACCCAGCATTTTTTTAGTGTGTGGCTGGCGTCAGTTACACTCTTAAACCTCGCTCTCATCCGGGTCATGGCACCATTAAAACCTCCCCGATCTAGTCCCTGTTTTCAAGCTCAGAAGGTGTCAGGGAGTGAGGTTTGTTAATTTACACCTACCTTCTTCATTCTAAGTTTTATCCGGGTCACGGCACCATTAGAACCTCACTGATCAAGGCTGTGTTTACAAGCCCCTAAGGTATCAGGGAGTGAGGTTTGTTAATTTACACGTACCCTCTTATTCCTAACTCTCATCTGGGTCACAGCACCAGTGGAACCTCCCTGTTTTAGTCCCTGTTTCCAACCTCCTAAGGTGTCAGGGATTGAGGTTTATTAATGTACACCTACCCTCTTCATCCTAACTCTCATCCGGGTCACAGTACTAGTGGAACTTCTCTGATCTAGTCCCTGTGTCCAAGCTCCTAAGGTGTCAGGGAGTGAGGTTTATTAATGTACGCCTACCCTTTTCATCTTAACTCTCATCCGGGTCACGGCACCAGTGGAACCCCCCTGATTTGGTCCCTGTTTCATGCATAATATTGATTTATGACTCCAATAGGCAGAGGTCGGTATTAAAACACATCGTTTTAAGCTTCCAGTCAACCTCTTTGTAGTCCAGATATCATTATGATTTATGAAGATTGTTTTTTAAGCAATCGTAAGACAATATTGAGTCACTTTGAACCGCTTACCGCAAACAAGTCTTAAAATATTGATGGGTGCATTTAGTCTGCATCGATAAAGACGGTAAACTATTTTCTTGGGTCGGGTCACGAAAACTTCTTACAAATAACCCAGAAATATGACCCAACAGGCTCAACCCAACATTTGGGCAGAAAAACAATAACCCAGTATTTTTTAGTGTGTGGCTGCCGTAAGTTAGACTCTTAAACCTCGCTCTCATCCGGGTCACGGCACCATTAGAACTTCCCTGATCTAGTCCCTGTTTCCAAGGTCCTAAGGTGTTAGGGAGTGAGGTTTGTTAATTTACACCTACCCTCTTCATTCTAAGTCTTATCCGGGTCACGGCACCAGTGCAAAAAAAAAAAAAAGAAACCCAGCATGTACTGCTGTAAATACTCTATACTTTATGTGCTCCGAGTGTGTGTCATAGCGGCATGCAAGATTTGACTGGCAGGGGAAGAGAAAGCAACAATTACAAAAACATGTACACGATAATACACGGCAGTGGAGAGAAGTCCGAGTCAGTAGAAACGGTCTTTTTATGTGCTTCGGTCGTTGAGTCCATTGAAAGACGCACTGGAGCGGCCATTATTAAGACAAATACAGACGACGTGTGTTTTATCACGGCGCACCACCTTGTTGATGCTAATGGAAGTCCTGCCCAGAGATAGACACCGGCTTTTATTAATGAGCACGTTTCAGCGCGTCTCTATTGCCACGGTAAATACGCATTAACGATCGCCCCTCCTCTGAGCCCCGTGGAGGACTAAAAATCTCACCTCCTGATCACATTTGTAAATGAAATCACGCATCGTTAATTTTTCTGTGAAATTTCGACATAAAATGAGCCTAAAAAAAGCCCAATTTAATAACGATAAAAGGCATACACATCCAATACTTCATGTATTTTTATTTCATTGACACTCATTTATTAAAGTCTATTTTCACTTCCAGAGTAAAAAAAACTTCTTTTTTTTTTCTAATTTAATTCGAGCATTATTTCATTATTTTTTTTAAGAAATAAAAGGCAAATACTTTGCTGTTTGCCTTTAAAAGCTTCCACACCTCAATACTGGCGGTGTTGCCATGGTAACAGCCATCAATATATGCATGCTACGCGTGAAAGTTCGACATAACCAATTGTACAAAAGACAGATTAAATGGTCGAATAGGAAAACAAGCAGAGCAGCGCTAGTCATCGATCATTTCCATAAACAAAACAAGAAGGTAACAAAGCTAGCAGCATTTCATCCTAACACTATAGCCCTTCCTCTACTGCTAAAGCGTACTAAATAAACATTATTTCCTCTAATCTAATAATAATATATGTACACGTATTTACTGGCATAAAAACTTGGTGTCGCTGATATTGTCAAGGCCCCTAAGCTTAATCGGGGCCATAAGCAGATTTTGTTTTTAGAAACCCCCAGCCACCCTATTACAAAAATGTGAAAAATCAAACTTCAATGGAATGTGATGAATGTTTTAAACACAAACTAATTAATTGGAAGCAGATTACCGTATGTTCCGGACTATTGCGTGCACCGGTATATGAGACGCACCCACTAAATTTATTGGGAAGACATTTTTGTTCCATATATTAGTCGCTCTAGACCAGGGGTGTCAAACTCAAATACAGAGTGGGCCAAAATTTTTGACTGAACAAAGCCGCGGGCCAAGGTTGAACAAATTAACCTTTTATAGGGACCCAAACCATTTTTGCATTGAATATTGAACGAGCAAGGCTTGTATAACTTTTTAGTGACATGCAAAATCGATTTTCAAATACTGCAGCATCCCGGAAGAGTTATTGCTGCAAGGGGTTCTGGGTATTTGTTCTGTTGTGTTTATGTTGGGTTACGGTGCGGATCTTCTCCCTAAATGTGGTTGTCATTCTTGTTTGGTGTGGGTTCACAGTGTTTGTAACAGTGTTAAAGTTGTTTATACGGCCACCCTCAGTGTGACTTGTATGGCGGTTGACCAAGTATGCCTTGCATTCACTTGTTTGTGTGTAAAGTCCGCATATAGTATGTGACTGGGCCGACACAATGTTTGTATGGAGAAAAAGCGGACGGGACGACAGTTTGTAGAGGGCGTCGAATGCAGTGCCATTAAGGCACGTCCCCAATGATGTTGTTTGGGTGGAAATCGACAGAAATTCGGGAGAATTGTTGCCCCGGATGATTTTCGGCAAGGGCACTGAAATTCGGGAGTCTCCCGGGAAAATCGGAAGGGTTGGTAAGTATGAGTATTAGCGGTGAATGCGGTGTTACAATACCGGCGGGCCAGCTCTAATGTTAATTTGATATTGCCTCAAGGGCCAAATTAAATTACCTGGTGGGCCAAATTTGGCCCGCGGGCCAGAGTTTGACACCCATGCTCTAGACTATAAGTCGCAAATATATTTGTTGTGAAATGACTTATTGACACAGAAATGTTTATTTACATACATTAATTGATTCCAAATGGTGTCTGTAATAGGGCAGTAAAACGGCTGATCAGACAAAACAGAAGTCGTTGGTCATGGACCCACTAGCTGCACATGCTAACAACTCCACAATGACGTTTTGGTGAAAATACCGAGGAATTTGTGAAACTTTAAGTTATCTTCTTCCCACTCCTTTTCAGGCAAAACTGCACAATCATGCTTTAATACTGTACATTATCTTTTGCATTATATTATTTTATATTATTATGTATTGTCTACCTTCTACTTTATTTTTATTAAATGTCAATGCCTAAAATAAATGAAAACATAAAAAAATTAAAAATGAATGAAAACTGAAACAACACAAAAAGAATGCCATTTACAACACTAACACTGACACTTGTTAACATGTTAGCATATTAGCTAATGCTAACAATGCTACCTTTATTAGGTTAGGGTTAGGGTTATTTAATTAATCTAACTAATGAATTTGTGGAACTGAAATAACGCCAAAAGTTATTAAGTCAGAATTGTTTTCGTTAAAGCAATCAACTCGGAGTGACGAATGAGGAATCCATAGGGGTAAAAACGCTATGGACGGCTAGAAAGGCAGAATGACAGTTTTATTTTTGGTTGGAAAGTTTCGTCCAAAAGATGGCGCCACAAAGAATAACCCACCTACCCAGTGTTTGTTTGTTTTTCTACTATTTGTATTACGGATGTCAGCAACGAAAAATCCATACATTAGCCGCACTGTTTTATAAGCTGCTGGGTAAAAAGTGTAGGAAAAAAAGTAGTAGATTATAGTCCGGAAGTTATTGTTTTCAATAGTTTTGAGTGCAAAATCACAAATTGAACCTGATCAAAAGTACCATTTACTTAGGAGAAGGAATGTCTAGGAAAATGCCGAATCTATTTTGTTTTTGTTCAGGGACGGAGCGGGAATGGTCTAGGCATACGTTAGTGTCATTCATTTTACATTTTACGTGCACTTCTTCACAATAAACGGGGCCGCCACAGATCGCGGGGCCTTCAGCACAGCGCATGGTCTGCAAACAGTTAGGGGTCTTCTGAAAGGCGTTACCAAGGAAACGGCAGGTTCCATGTTGTTTTGTGAGGTGGGAAAACACCTTGTATGATACAGGAAGTCTTTGAAGGATGTGAGTGAGCAAAGTGGTGCTTGCTGCCGTCCTTTAACGACTTCTAAACAGTCGCATGTCACACAATCATTCAATCATGTCAAGTAAAAAGTATCGCTGTCCGTATCGCCAATATTAGCCCTGATGTAGTTGTTGGTATGGGAGTGATACCAACGTGTGCCGTATCGCTTTTGTCTCCGTCGTGCTGAAGAATAAAGTCGATATTGTGAGGAATGTTCAGTTGTGTCCTCATGTTGTGTAGTGATGCACCATCTTATCCACATGTTGTGCAGTGTTGCACCATCTTGTCCTCATGTTGTGTAGTGATGCACCATCTTGTCCTCATGTTGTGTAGTGTTGCACCATCTTGTCTTCATGTTGTGTAGTGCTGCTTCACCATTTTCTCCTCATGTTGTGTAGTGATGCACCATCTTGTCCTCATGTTGTGCAGTGGTGCACCCTCTTGTCCTCATGTTGTGTAGTGATACACCATCTTGTCCTCATGTTGTGTAGTTTTAATGCACCATCTTGTCATCATGTTGTGTTGTGGTGATGCACAATCTTGTCCTCTTGTTGTGTAGTGGTGCTGAAACATCTTGTCCTCATGTTGTGTAGTGTTGTTGTGCCATCTTGTCCACATGTTATGTTGTGGTGATGCACAATCTTGTCCTCATGTTGTGTAGAGTTGTTTTGCCATCTTGTTCTCATGTTGTGTAAGGCTGCATCATCTTGTCGTCATGTTGTTAAGTGTTGCAGCATATTGTCCTCATGTTGTATAGTGCGCCACCATCTTGTCCTCATGTTGTGTTGTGGTGCTGCACCATCTTGTCCTCATGCTGTGTAGTGATGCACCTTCTTGTCCTCATGCTGTGTAGTGATGCACCATCTTGTCCTCATGTTGTGTAGTGGTGCACCATCTTGTCCTCATGTTGTGTAGTGGTGCACCTTCTTGTCCTCATGTTGTGTAGTGGTGATGCACCTTATTGTCCTCATGTTGTGTAGTGGTGCACCATCTTGTCCTCATATTGTGTAGTGGTGCTGCACCATCTTGTCCTCATGTTGTGTAGTGGTGCACCATCTTGTCCTCATGTTGTGTAGTGGTGCACCTTCTTGTCCTCATGTTGTGTAGTGGTGCACCTTCTTGTCCTCATGTTGTGTAGTGGTGCACCATCTTGTCCTCATGTTGTGTAGTGGTGCACCTTCTTTTCCTCATGTTGTGTAGTGGTGCACCTTCTTGTCCTCATGTTGTGTAGTGGTGATGCACCTTATTGTCCTCATGTTGTGTAGTGGTGCACCATCTTGTCCTCGTGTTGTGTAATGGTGCACCTTCTTGTCCTCATGTTGTGTAGTGGCGCACCGTTTTCTCCTCATGTTGTGTAGTGGTGATGCACCTTCTTGTCTCCATGTTGTGTAGTGGTGATGCACCATCTTGTCCTCATGTTGTGTAGTGGTGCACCTTCTTGTCCTCCTGCTGTGTAGTGGTGATGCACCTTCTTGTCCTCATGTTGTGTAGTGGTGATGCACCTTCTTGTCCTCATGTTGTGTAGTGGTGATGCACCTTCTTGTCCTCATGTTGTGTAGTGGCGATGCACCATCTTGTCCTCATGTTGTGTAGTGGTGCACCTTCTTGTCCTCCTTTTGTGTAGTGGTGATGCACCTTCTTGTCCTCATGTTGTGTAGTGGTGAAGCACCTTCTCGTCCTTATGTTGTGTAGTGATGATGCACCTTCTTGTCTTCATGTTGTGTAGTGCTGCACCTTCTCGTCCTCCTGTTGTGTAGTGGTGATGCACCTTCTTGTCCTCATGTTGTGTAGTGGTGAAGCACCTTCTCGTCCTCATGTTGTGTAGTGATGATGCACCTTCTTGTCTTCATGTTGTGTAGTGCTGCACCTTCTCATCCTCCTGTTGTGTAGTGGTGATGCACCTTCTTGTCCTCATGTTGTGTAGTGGTGAAGCACCTTCTCGTCCTCATGTTGTGTAGTGATGATGCACCTTCTTGTCTTCATGTTGTGTAGTGCTGCACCTTCTCGTCCTCCTGTTGTGTAGTGGTGATGCACCTTCTTGTCCTCATGTTGTGTAGTTGTGCTGCACGTTATTGTCCTCATGTTGTGTAGTGATGCATCTTATTGTCCCTTCCCTCTACGCGCCGACTCTAGTCCTTGGGCTGGTCCTTGCTCTGTTTCTTCATCTTCATCCTGCGGTTCTGGAACCAGATCTTTACTTGTCTCTCGGTCAGGTTGAGCGCTCGAGCCACCTCGTGACGGCGGTCCCGGGTCAAGTACATGTTGAAGAGGAACTCCTTCTCCAGCTCCAGCGTCTGGTACTTACTGTACGGACACCTCTTCTTGCGGGAGGAGCGCGCGTGCAGCCAGTTGGTCGAGGGGTCGCCTGCAGAAAGACACGGGAGAGTTATTGATGACACTTCCGGACTACAAGCCACTACTTTTATCCTACACTTTGAACCCTTTATTTAATTTATGGACTTCTCTTCGCTGACGGCCATCATGTAAATAGTTTTCATTAAACATGTGCAAAGATGTTAAGGTTTGTGCTATGGCGCTATCTTTTGGACAACTTCGCTCACTTGATTTATGCAAATTATTTCTGTTTTAAAGCTTTGAACCGGAAGTAGAAGTGCTTTTCTAATTTTGTAGCCCACTCATCCATCCATTTCCTACAGCTTATTCCCTTTGGGGTCACGGGGGCGCTGGTGCCTATCTCTGCTACAATTGGGCGGAATGCGTTGTACACCCTGGACAAGTCGCCACCTCATCGCAGCAATTTTCTAGCCTTCCATAGCATTTCTACTCGTATGGATTCCTCATACATCAATCCAAGCAACGTTTGGAAGTTTTACAATATAACTAAAACAATTCTTACTTACGAAAGTGTCCCATGTGTGATGTCTGCAGGAGTGTTTTCATGCATAGTTGCACCCGCTATCGTAATATAATGAAGTTAGCTTTGTTAGCATTCGCTATTGTGCTAACACGTTTACGAGTTTGTATGTTCCCATGAAAAACTATATATTTGCTTTCAAATTGATATTGTTCTTTGAATTTCTTTAAATTACAGACTTTGAAGTAGACAAAGCTTTCAACCGGAAGTAGAAGTGCTGTTCCGTCTTCTATCCGTCTGTAACGTTTTTACTCGTATGGATTCTTAACACATCACTCCAAGCAACGTTTGTAAGTTTTACAACATAACTAAAATTATTCTTACATACTAAAGCGTTCCATGTGCGATGTTTGTAGGAGTGTTTCCATGCATATTTGTATGTGCTATCGTAATGTAATTAAGCTAGCGTCGTTAGCATTAGAGGACATTTCTTATTGATGTATTGTTATTTACAGATAAACACAGACATTTATTATGGATACATTGTTATTTACAGATAAACACTGACATCTACTATTTACATATTGTTATTTACAGATAAACACTGATATCTATTCTTGATTGATTGTTATTTACTGGTAAACGTTGACATTTGTTGTTTATATATTGTTATTTACAGAGAAACACTGACATGTATTATTGATAAATTGTTATATACATATAGACACTGACATTTACTGTTTATATATTGTTATTTACAGATAAACACTCTTATGTATTATTTACATATTGTTATGTACGAATAAACACTGCCATTTTTATATTGTTATTTTATATTGTTATATTTGTTATTTACTGATAACAACTGACATGTATTATTTATAAATTGTTATTTACAGATAAACACTGACATTTATTATTGTTATATTGTTATCTACAGATAAACACTGACATTTATTGTTTTTATATTGTTATTTACTGATAAGATTGACACTAATTAATTATATTTTTTATTACAGATAAACACTGACATGTATTATTTATACATTGTTATTTATGGAGAAACACTGATATTTATGATGTATATATTTTTATTCACAGATAAACAGTGACATTTATTATTTATATATTGGGTTTTGCAGATAAACCCTGACATGTATTATTTATATATTGTTATTTACAGATAAACACTGACGTTTATTTTTATATGTTGTTATTTACTGATAAAAACTGACATTTATTATCTAAATATTGTTATTTACAGATAAAAAAACTGACATACATTATTTATATATTGTTATTTACTGATAAACACTGACATGTAATATTGGTATAATATACATACATTGTATTTCATTTATTTAAATAAATATGAGCTATCATTTTGTGTATCAGTGTAGAAATATAATTAACCACTCCTCCATTCGTCATCAGCCTGATTTGTATTTCTACGGGAACTTGAGGTTCCAGTAGAAGTTCCTGGAACTTTTTTTGGAACAAGGTCTATGAAGAGCTGAAGCGCCACTGAATTCCTCGACAGTAAACAGAGAATTATGGGAAAACTGGGAAACGTATTGTGTAAACGTGTTATTTTGAATGTTGGAAAAGTTGAAGAATTGAGGGAATGTGGGCTGGGAAAGTGTGAAAGTGTGAACGTGTGAAAGAGTGAAAGTGTGGACTCCACGCGTCCTCGCGCTGAACTCTGAGGTGAATTAGCAGGAATTCATTTAGCAGCAAAAACGAAGGAGTTGCGTCTTTGCTTCTCCGCCACATTTTATTACTGTGTGGCTTTCAGGAAGGTGATTGGAGACTCCCTGTGGTGTGTCAGCTCTCTGATGAGCTGCAATAAAATTGTCTTTTACTGCCTTTTTCCTTCTTCAACTCTACCTCCTCGCGCCATTGTTAGCATCGGAGCTAGCTCATGAAGTTCCGACTGACCGACTCCAAAGATGAATATTTCAAGTACATGGATGACGTCGCGATGAAAGGCAATATTTTGATGTACACATGTACGTATATTTAGGAGTATATCTAGAGGAATGATTCTTGTAGTGTTCAAAGTGTTAGCCAGCTAGCTACAGCTAAAGTGTTAGCATTCAATCTTTGCTTACTTTTCTTTTGAAACCATGCATTTCAAATCACTTTGTGCTTAGAATTCCTCTCTTTTTTCCCACTAAAAAAGTAGATTTGTATCCGGCATTCTTTCAGTTACGCGAAAGTAAACGCAGCAGAACAGTGAATATCAATTCAACTCACATTGGGCTGAAATCAACACTTTATCAGAGTGAATCATTCTCACAGATTCTGTCTTCAAATTAGACCTTTAATCTTTGTAATATTTCAGCTCTTTGATGGTGTTAATAAGTCACTTCTTTTCACGATGAATGTTCCTCTTTAACATTGATAGTTGTTTTTTCTTTAAGTTTATGTCAAACGTGCATTCAGTGGCAATATGCTCCATCACATATGTCTCATATGTTCTCATTACGAGTGCGAAAAGGAGTAAGAAGAGGCAGAGTGATTGATTGATTGGGTAAATATCACTCAAATCAACATCCATCAGTAATAAATGACTCCCTGCAAAATAAAGACAAATCTTAGCAAGCCGTGACTGATATTGAGAGTGATTGTTGTGTAAATATTACATGTAATATGGACATGTAAACATGACATGTAAATAAAGACATGTAAATATGGTCATGTAAAAATGACATGTAAATATGGACATGTAAATACAGACATGTAAATATGAGCATGTACAAACGTATATGCGGACATATAAATAAAGACATGTAAATATTGATATGTAAATATGACATGTAAATATGAACATGTAAATATGGACATATAAATGTCAGGCTTGCCACTGACAGTTTGTTTGTGTTTTAGTTTTTCCTCTGTGTGTGTTTGGTATTTCCTGTTTTTAGTTCCTGTCAGCGATCTTGTTTTGTCTTGTTCCCTGTTTTTTTCCCTGTGCGCTGTTTTACCCTCAGCTGTGGCTGATTGGCACCTGGCCACACCTGCTGTCAATCAGCCTGCTTCTATTTGAGCCTGTTTTTGTCCTCCAGTCAGTTGCTGGATTATTGATTTGTCGATGTCACTTCTTGTCGCTCTTGTCATATATTATCGCTCCTGTCGTGTCTTTGCAGCGTAGCGGTAGGCTATATTCGTTTGATGTTTGTAGCTTACTGTTTTTTGTTCCCTGCTTCCAGTTTGTTCTTTCATTTTACAAGTACAACTTCTGTTTTCCTGCTCGCTACCCGCTAGCTTCCACGCTAGGCCCGTTTTTGTTTTTTGCTAGCTTCCATGCTAAAGCTCCTTTTTTTTGTTATCCGCCTCGTGCGCGCTTTGTGTTTGTACCCTTTGTTTGGTTTTGTTCTAGTATTTTAAATAAAACCATGTTTCCTTATCCAATGCCTGCCTCCTTCTCTGTATCTTGGTGTTCATCACCAACTAACTTTGACAATAGATATTACATGTAAACATAGACTTATGAATATAGACATGTCAATATGGACATATAAATATGACATGTAAATCTGGACATGTAAATATTGACATATAAATATAGACACGTAAATATGACATGTAAATATTGATATGTAAAAATGACATGTAAATATGAACATGTATATATGGACATATAAATATGACATGTAAATATGGACATATAAATATAGACATGTCAAAATGCACATATAAATATGACATTTAAATCTGGACATGTTAATATGATATGCAAAATATTGACATATAAATATAACATGTAAATATGGACATATAAATATTACATGTAAATATACACATGTAAATATAGACAAGTAAATATGGACATATAAATATTGACATGTAAATATGGATATGTTGTAAACATATACATGTAAAAATATACATGTAAATACGGACATATAAATATAGACATGTCAATATAAACCTATAAATATGACATGTAAATATAGACATGTAAATATGAACATGTAAATATGGACTTATAAATATAGATATGCCAATATGGACATATACATATGACATGTAAATATTGACATATAAATATAGACATGTAAATATGACATGAAATTATGGACGTATAAATATTACATGTAAATATATACATGTAAATAAGGACATATAAATACAGACATGTCAATGTGACATGTAAATATTGACATGTAAATATAGATATGTTGTAAACATATACATGTAAAAATATAAATGTAAATATGGACATATAAATATAGACATGTAAATATAGACATGTCAATATAGATATGTAAACATATACATGTAAAAATATACATGTAAATATGGACATACAAATATGACATGAACATATAGACATGTAGATATGGACATGCAAATACAGACATTTAAATGTGACATGTAAATATATACATATAATTATGACATGTAAATATGGACATGTAAATATAAACATGTAAACATAGACATGTAAAAATATACATGTAAAATATGCATGTAAATATAGGCATGTAAATATAGATATGTAAATATAAACATGTAAAAATAGACATGTAAATATAGACATGTAAATATAAACATGTAAACATAGACATGTAAAAATATACATGTAAAAAACTGCATGTAAATATAGACATAAATATGGACATGTAAATATAGACATGTAAAAATATACATGTAAAAGTATACATGTAAATGTAGACATAAATATGGACATGTAAATATAGACACGTAAATATAGATATGTAATTATGACATGCATACAGTAGCAATACGAACCATCGCATTTTTCACATATTTTCTGATTACGAGTGCGAAAAGGAGTAGGAAGAAGCAGAGTGTATTTAATACCGACGCCTTTTTCCGCTTCAATGACTAACACTTTTCTTCACGTCTCAATTTCCTGTTTAGCACGATTCAAGCCTGCGAATAATAAATCCTTAAATATGATACGTAACAATATACGTAAATTTAAACAATAAGTTGCTTTATGTCCGATGAAAAATACATTTCTAAACAACTTCCTCTCCTCTGTCACAGAAAGGAGCGAAATGCTCGCGTTAAATATAAAGTAGAACTCGCATTTCACTCTCGAAACAAAACAATGATTGGGAAAATATAATTCTAGTCAACAAGCATCAATAGAAAATGACTCCCTGCGGAATGAAGACAAGTTGTGGTTGTTGCGCAGTGATTTTAAAAGGTGCAACATTGGAGGGAAGACTTTCATTCTGAGAGTTGTTGACACCTAATTTCTGCGCGTACACCCGAGAGAAGGAGTTCCAGGAATGAAAAATATCCTCTCTGCTCACTAATTAGTCGCTGGCCGTCATCAGCGCTCTTCAATCAACGAAAGGAATCCATTCGCTCTGTGCGGTGGCGAGGCGAGATGATGGATGGCCAGGCGGTGCTCGTTTCGCGCGCCAAAGTGCGTATTTGCATTCCTCACGTGCGGAGGAGCCACGCCTGCAACCATCCATCATGGCCGCGGCGTGCTACTTGTCTTGCAGGAGGATATTTCACACAATTACTGAGACGTGTTTCGTAACCCCTGAAGAAATATATCTCTCATTTATGTCCAATATCCACTTTGTACATTTCCGAAGTCGCGTGATTTGATTATGATTATAAATTTATTCTAAAAACTAAACTTCATTATGTAAATCAAGTTGATTGTAGGATCAAGGGCTGTGTCCCTTCAAAGTAAAAGTCCATTATTTCTACATACAGTGGTGGTCAAAAGTGTACATACACTTGTAAAGAACATAATGTCATGGCTGTCTTGAGTTTTCAATCATTTCTACTGCTCTTATTTTTTTGTGATAGAGTGATTGGAGCACATAGGTCACAAAACATTCATAAAGTTTGCTTCTTTTATGAATTTATTTTGGGTCTACTGAAAATGTGAGCAATTCCTGTTGGAACACCCAACTGCACCCAAGACCCAACCACCGGGCTGTTGATTTTAGCTTGTCCTGAAGAATTTGGAGGTGATCCTCCTTTTTCATTGTCCTATTTACTCTCTGTAAAACACAAGTTCCATTGGTAGTAAAAACAGGTCGAGGGCATGGTAGTACCACCACCACGGTAGGTATGGTGTTCCTGGGATTAAAGGACTCACCTATTCTCCTCCAAACATATTGCTGGGTATTGTGGCCAATTTTTGTTTCATCTGACATCACATGGACAAAGATAAGACCTTCTGGAGGAAAGTTCTGTGGTCAGATGAAACAAAAATGGAGCTGATGGCTACAATACCCAGCAATATGTTTGGAGAAGAAAAGGTGAGGCCTTTAAGCCTAGGAACACCATCCCTACCGTCAAGCATGGTGGTGGTAGTATCATGCTCTGGGCCTGTTATGCTGCCAATGGAACTGATGCTTTACAGAGAGTAAATGGGACAATGAAAAAGGAGGATTACCTTCAAATTCTTCAGGACAACCTAAAATCATTAGCTTAGTGTTTGGGTCTTGGGCGCAGTTGGGCGTTCCAACAGGACAATGACCCCAAACACAGGTCAACAGTGGTAAAGGAATGGCTAAATTAGGCTAGAATGAAGGTTTTAGAATGGCCTTCTCAAAGTCCTGACTTAAATGTGTGGACAATGCTGAAGAAACAAGTCTATGTCAGAAAACCAAGATATTTAGCTGAGCTGTACCAATTTTGTCAAGAGGAGTGGTCAAATATTCAAGCAGAAGCTTGTGGATGGCTACCAAAAGTGCCTTATTGCAGTGAAACTTGCCCAGGGACATGTAAGCAAATATTAACATTGCTGTACGTATACTTTTGACTCAGCAGATTTCCTCACATTTTCAGAAAACCCATAATAAATTCATAAAATAAACAAACTTCATGAATGTTTTTTGTGAAAACAAGATTGGAAACTCAAGACAGCCATGACATTATGTATGTAAACTTTTGACCACCACTGTAATTACAGTAGATTTAACATTGTCAACCTGGCAAAGCTCCTGATTTTTACTGGAATGTGTTAGTTGTTTTAAATTGTTCAATAATTGTTATTGCCAGCCACCAAAAAAAAGTGTTTTTCACTTAATTTCATCATCTTTCATCAAATGTAAAAAACTGTGAAAATCAGTTCTTGAATCTTGATTGTTGTTAATTTCCACAAAAACAGTTCTTACTACAATGAACAAAAAATTCAAATCCTACATTTCCTGTTACGAAAATTTCAATTTTTTTAAATGTCAACATTTCTCAACAACCCCCCCCCCCCCCCCCTCCAATATTCCAGGTTTTCCAGTAATGTCCCATTTCACACAATAAATGCCTTTAAAAAATATGTTGTTAGATTTCCGAACGCAGTAAAGATTTTTCTCGTAAAGATTCAAATCCACAAATTTCCACATTGAGAAAAAATCCCTAATTTCTTGTCACACAATTCCCATGATTAATCACTGGAAAGTTATCCAGTTTGTAACATTGTTAAATGCTTTCTAACATTCCAGCGACAAAACTTTCAGTGCCCTTTTACCAAACCCCAAGAGCAGTGGAGTTGTCACCTTGTGTAAATGGTAAATAAAAAGAAAATACAATGATTTGCAAAATCCTTTTCAATTTATATTCAATTGAATGGACTGCAAAGACAACAGATATAACGTTCGAATTGGTAAACTTTGCTATTTTTTGCAAATATTAGCTCATTTGGAATTTGACGCCAGCAACATGTTTGAAAAAAGCTGGCACAAGTGGCATAAAAGACTAAGAAAGTTGAGAAATGCTCATCAAAGACTTATTTGGAACATCCCACAGGTGAACGGGCTCATTGGGAACAGGTGGGTGCCATGATTGGGTATAAAAGCAGCTTACACAAAATGCTCAGACATTCACAAATAAGGATGGGGCGAGGGTCACCACTTTGTCAACAAATGCCTGAGCAAATTGTTTAAGAACAACATTTTTCAACCAGCTATTGCAAGGAATTTAGGGATTTCACCATCTACGCTCCGTAATATCATCAAAAAGTTCAGAGAATGTGGAAAAATCACTGCATGTAAGCCATGATATTACCCATCTTGGATCCCTCAGGCTGTACTGCATCAAAAAGCCACATCAGTGTGTATATGATATCACCACATGATACTCAGGAACACTTCAGAAAAAAACACTGTCAGTAACGACAGTTGGTCACTGCATCTGTAAGTGCAAGTTAAAACTCTACTATGCAAAGCCAAAGCCATTTATCAACAACACCCAGAAACGCCTCCGGCTTCGCTGGGCCCGAGCTCATCCGAGATGAACTGATGCAACGTGGAAAAGTGTTTTGTGGTCTGACGAGTCCACATTTAAAAAATATTTTGGGAAATTGTGGACGTCGTGTCCTCCGGACCAAAGAGGAAAAGAACCATCCGGACTGTCCTAGGCACAAAGTTGAAAAGCCAGCATCTGTGAAGGTATGGGTGTGTATTAATGCCCAAGGCATGGGTAACTTACACATATGTGAAGGCACCATTAATGCTGAAAGGTACATACAGGTTTTGGAGCAACATATGTTGTCATCCAAGCAACGTTATCATGGACACCCCTGCTTATTTCAGCAAGAAAATGCCAACAGTGTGGCTTCATAGTAAAAGACTGCAGGTACTAGACTGGCCTGCCTGTAGTCCCACTGAAAATGTGTGACGCATTATGAAGCCTAAAATATCAGAAAGGAGACTGTTGAACAACTTAAGCTGTACATCAAGCAAGAATGGGAAATAATTCCACTTAAAAAATCTGTCTCCCCAGTTTCCAAACTTTTACTGAGTGTTGTTTAAAGGAAAGGCCATGTAACACTGTGGTAAAAATGCCCCTCTGACAACGTTTTTGCAAAGTTGAAGATTATTTGCAAAGAAAAACAAAGTTTCTCAGTGTGAACATGAAGTGTCTTGTCTTTGTAGTCTATTTAATTGAATATAAGTTGAAAAGGATTTGCAAATCATTGTATTCTCTTTTTATTTACCATTTACACAACGTGACAGCTTCACTGCTTTTGGGGTTTGTAGACACGTAAATATGGACATATAAATGCAATTTATATATAAGTTGTATAAATACATGATATCTATAAATAATTCACATGAAATATAACCTTAACCTTTTTGACTACAAGGCCAAACTTTACCACTAAAGGGGCTCACTCAAATATTAACACTGAATTAGTAGTCTTCCTCTCCATTCAAATCATATTGAATAATTAAATCGAACATTCTTACAGTTTACAACTTTGTCAAGTGGTATGGAATGGCAAATATTATTCCCTATTTAACACACAACCTTTAGGCTTAGGCAGAGGTGGGTAGTAATGCGCTACATTTACTCCGTTACATCTACTTGAGTAACTTTCGGGATAAATTGTACTTCTAAGAGTAGTTTAAATGCAACATACTTTTACTTTTACTTGAGTATATTTATAGAGAAGAAAAGCTACTTTTACTCCTCTCCATTTATCTACATTCAGCTCGCTACTCGCGACTGATTTTTATCGATCTGTTAATGCACGCTTTGTTTGTTTTATCAGACAGACCTTCAAAGTAGGATCTATCACATGCCTGTGTTTCACCAATCATATGCAGTCACTGGTGACGTTTGACTCCATTCCACCAATCAAATGCCGTCACTGGTGACGTTTGACTCCGTTTCACCAATCAAACAGAGCCAGGCGGTCACATGATTAACTGCACACTTTTTTTTTCTTTTAATAAAATGTTATTTATATTTTTCAACATTTACAAACAGTTGAAAATAATAATCAAAGTAAGTACAGAAACAGTACAAAACAGTATAGAAACCATACAAAACAGCGCCAGGGGGTTGTAAATTCAAAGTAACTAAAATAGAATGCAATATATATATATATATATATATATATATATATATATATATATATATATATATATATATATACTCAATCTCAATAAATAACTTAAATTTGGACAGCATCATCGTTTTCACAGCTTTTTGGTTGTTAGAGGTAGAGTGTTTTAATGTGGAGTTCTATATCTTTTTAAAGGCACAAAAAACAGGTCGGGTATTGAGAAACTTACATTTCTTAATATAAAACTTAGCCAATAGTATCATAAGGTTGCAAAGGTAAAATTCATTTAAAAAAAATGTCAATACAGTGTAAAACCACATATATATTATTTAATATAGATTATTGTTTTAGTTGCTTAAGAGATATTCCTGGCTCTGAATTTGTTCATTGCTATTTTTATGTTTTGTGCATTACTTGTTGCCGTCATCATTAAACAAACAGGTTACTCATCAGTTACTCAGTACTTGAGTAGTTTTTTCACAACGTACTTTTTACTTTTACTCAAGTAAATATGGGTGACTACTCCTTACTTTTACTTGAGTAATACATCTCTAAAGTAACAGTACTCTTACTTGAGTACAATTTCTGGCTACTTTACCCACCTCTGGGATTAGGTCAGGCTGATGAGAATAATGAATATTCATCAAATATACTCCTAAATAGCTGACAAAAAATTGATTTACATACAACTATGTTGTGTTAAAATACATCAATAATTGTAACTCGATGAAGCAATTCCTAAAGGAATTGCGTGTGAATGCTCCAATGCTGAAGTTGAACTGACAGAATGTAGTATGAATGTAAGAATAGTTTGAATGTTGAAGAGTTAGAATTTCCAGGAAAACCAGAATTTGTTTTGGAACTTGGAAAAGTGTTAGTTTGAATGTCAAGGATGAGTGGAATGTGTTGAAGGTTCAATGGTTTGAATAGCTTGAACAATGTGGAGATTGTGGATGTTTGAAAAATCAACAATTCTTTTTGAATGGGAAAAAATCAAAAAAAAAAAAAAAAAAAAGGGAATTATGGGAAATCCGGGATTTTTTTTTTTTAGAATTGTCGAAGTCAAGCACACAATTCCTAAACAGGCTGAATATTTTGAAGTTGGAACAGTTTGAATCAGATGAAAAATGTGGGGTTTGTGGAACTTTGAAGAATGTTCAATTAATTTCAATGGGAATTTCCACATAATTTACAAATTTTGAGAAATGAGGGAATTGTTTTGAAAATGCTAAACAAAAAAAACTTGAATGGTCTGAATTAGTTAAAATGTTTGGTGTTAAAATTTTTGAAATCGGTCGAGTAATTTGAAGTAGTAACATTTTGACTTGAGAAATGGTATTACGGGATTCCTGGAATTTCGGGAAAAACCGGGAATTTTTCAAGTTTAAAAACAATTTAGTTTTTGGTCCTAATTAAGAGAATTTTTTTTGACAAACGAACGTTTGAAATGGGTGGAAAAATATGGAAGGAGTAGTCGCCAGAAAAAGGGGAATAGGCCTTTGGAAAACCAGGAATTCTGGAAAATCCTGGAAAAAATTTTTTAACTTATAAAATAGTAGTTTGGATTTCCAGGATGGTGAAATGTGTTGAAGGTGGAATTGTTTGAATAGGTTGAAAAATGTGGAAACGGTGGAAGTTTGAAAAATGGCCAATTCATTTTAACTGGGAAAAATATCCTGGAAAACCAAGAATTCTGGGAAATCTGGGAATTTGTGGAATTTGTCAAGATTCCTGAATAGGCTGAACAGTTTGAAGTTAGAACGGTTTGAATCAGGTGAAAAATGTGGAATATAGAACGCGCCAAAATATGGAAGAGAAGATTAGAGGAATAATAATAAATAGAATGAATTTTGGTGTAGAAAACCATGTGTGAATTCTTTCGTGCATTCACACAATAAAAGTGTTTCTTTTCTTAACTAAACTGTCAATGAACGGAAAGTGCAAATAAAATACTTTAGTACTAATTTTTGCGCTTAGGGAACTTCTCTCTGACTTCTTTTGTTTGTTTGATATTGTGTTTACTGCCACAAGTGATACAAAATGACAAAGATGATTATTTATTTAACACACAAACTTTAGGATTAGGTCAGGCTGATGAGAAAAATTACTATTCATCAAATATACTCCTAAATAGCTGACAAAAAATAGATTTACATACAATTGTGTTGCGTTAAAATACATTAATATTATAATACATGTGTTTCTTAACTAAACTTAATAAACAGAAAGTGCAAATTAAACACTTTAGTCTTATTTTTTGCGCTTAGGACCTTCTCTCTGACTTTTTCTGTTTGTTTGATGTTGTCTTTACTGCCACAAGTGATACAAAATCTATTTAACACATAAACCTTAGGCTTAGGTCAGGCTGATTTGGAAAAAATGAATATTTCTTCAATATACTTCTAAATAACTGGCAAAAAATACATTTACATACAATTATGTTGTGCTGAAATACATCAATTAAATTCATAATAAATACATTTCTTAACTAAACTGTCAGTAGACGGAAAGTGCAAACAAAACACTTTAGTTTTAATTTTTGGAGACTTCTATCAGTCTTCCTCTGTTTTTTTTAATGTTCTCTTCACTGCCACAAGTGGTGGAAAAGTGAACTACAGCAGAGCAGCGCTGCAGACCAGAGCTGAGAAAAACATGCATTTTGGTGGCCCTCCAGGGGGCGCTCGCGGCCCAGCATTGGGCCCGATGGTTAAGAGGACACTGAAATATGTCAAATCTTCTCAAATAAAAAGTTTATTTTAATTTTTTTAATCACTTAGGTTTTTTTGAATAAGTGCGACTTTGAGCAGAAGAAGATTGTTGGACACAAACACACAGAGATGGAGGAAGGGAAGGTGCGAATATTCCATCACTGATCAATGATGAGTGATCAATGATTGTATTGGTGAGCGAATTGGTTTCCTATCTCATCTGCCCTCCTTCTACCGCTGCTTGCAGTTTGCAGCTAATAGTTGCAGAAATGGAGCCTCATATATCCTGAAGGCAGGTTATTACATTTCTCTGCCTCCTATTTTATCCGCCCCCCCCGAACACGTCGCCCAGCCACCGCTCGCCAATTAATGGTCTTGTTCTAACTTAATAAACTTCGCAGGTCATCATTTCCCCGCTGTGCCCGCCAGCGGCAGCACAAAGACTGAAGTGTAATCTTGTACTGGGCTCTGGATGAGTGCCCACAACAACACAACACAACACAACACAACACAATACAACACAATGTTGTAGGATGCTACATTTAACGGAATCTTAGTTTTCTGCTGGTGGCGGCCATTTTCTTTTCAGGACCACCTCGGGGAAATCATCAAAGCGGCGTCTTGACGATAAACATTGCAAGTGGTTGTCATACCAAACTTGTACTTTTCCAGAGGAAACACACATTTTGTACACAAGAACTCCTCTAACACAAACTACATTTTGGTCTTCATTACACAAAAGTCATTTCACGTGATTCAGTCTTCATTGCAATCTGTGCAATTTGACTTCTTTGGAAACAACAACACCCTTTTTGTGGACAACAACTTCCTCCAATGGTAAACTAAATTCGTGAACACATTTGTAATTGTAAACAACATTTATGAAGACAGTTCTAATTGTAAACAGCATTCATGAATACATTTGTAAATGTAAACAATATTCATGAATAAAGCTCTAATTGTAAACAATATTCATGGAAAATTACTAATCGTGAACAACATTCATGAATAAAGTTTAAATTTTAAATAACATTTATAAATAAAGTACTAATCGTAAACAACATTCATAAACAAAGTTTAACAACATTCATGAATAAACTTCTAATTGAAAACAACATTTATGAATAAAGTTCTAATTGTAAACAACATTCATTAATAATGTTGTAATTGTCAACAACACTCATGAATAAAGTTCTAGTT
Source organism: Nerophis ophidion (assembly GCF_033978795.1). NCBI lineage: Eukaryota > Metazoa > Chordata > Actinopteri > Syngnathiformes > Syngnathidae > Nerophis > Nerophis ophidion. The sequence continues at coordinate 31,396,670 of NC_084617.1, forward strand.
GTAAATAACGTCATGAATAAAGTTGTTATTGTGAACAACATTCATGAATAAAGTGCTATCTGTAAACAACATTCATGAAAAAAAGTTCTAATAGTAACCATTCATTAATAAAGTTCTAATTGTAAAAATTAATAATAACGATGTATTTGTAAACTTCATTCATAGATAACATTTGAATTGTAAACATGAATGAATGAAACACTCATTGTAAACAACATTCATGAATAAAAATATAATTTTAAACAACATTCATGTATAAAGTTCTAATTGTAAACTTTAACGAATACAAATCCAAATGTCAACAACATTCATGATTAAAGTTGTAATTGTAAACAACATTTATTAATAACGTTCTAATAGTAAACATTCATGAATAATTGTAAAAATTAATTAATACATTTATGATTGTTAACAACATTCACGAATAACTTTCTAATTTTAAAAACTCATTGATAAAGTTGTAATTCTAAATAACATTATGAAATAAAGTTCTTATCGTCAAAGAAATTCAATATTAAAGTGCTAACTGTAAACAACATTCATGAAAAAACTTCTAATCATTAATAAAGTTCTAATTGTAAACAACATTCATGAATAATGTTCGAATTGTAAATATTTATGAATAAAATCTGATTGTAAACAACATTCACGAATGAAGTTCTAATTGTAAACTTTAGAAAATACAAATCTAAATGTCAAGAATATTCATAAATAAGATTCCTAATCGTAAACAACATTCATTAATAATGTTCTAATAGTAAACATTAATGAATTAAGTTGTAAATGTAAAAATGGATTAATAAAGTTCTAATTGTAAACAAAATTCATGAATAATGTTCAAATTGGAAACATTAATGAATAAAAATGCAATTGTAAACCAAATTCATGAATAAAGTTGTAATTATAAACAACATTCATGAATAAAGTTCTGATTGTAAACAACATTAATTAATAAAGTTATATTTGTAAACCACATTCATGAATAAAGTTATTATTTTCAACAACATTCAAAAATGAATTCTAATTGTAAAAATTCATGAATATTGTTCTAATTGCAAACAACATTCATGAATAAAGTTCTAATAGTAAACATTAATAACTAAAAATGCAATTGTAAACAACATTCATGTATGAAGTTGTAATTGTAAACAACATTCATGAATAAAGTTCTAATTGTAAACAACAATCATAAATAAAGTTCTTATTGTAAAAAACATTCTTAAATAACGTTTTAGTTGCAAATAACATTAATAAATATATTTCCAATCTTAAAACATTCATGAATAAAGTTCTATCTTAAAAAGTTCATGAAGAAATTTCTGATTGTAAACGTGGTGAATAACGTTCTACTTGTGAACAACATTCATGAAAAAAGTTCTAATTGTAAAGAAAATTCATGAAAAAGTTCTAATTCTGAAGAAAATTTATGAATAAAATTCTAATTATAAACAACATTCATGAATAAAGTTCTATTTGTAAAATAAACATTCATAAATAGGGTTATTTTTAAAAAATAACATTCAAAAATAAAGTTCTAATTGTAAACATACATGAATAAAGTTGTAATTATAAACAACATTCATGAATAAAGTTCTGATTGTAAACAACATTAATTGATAAAGTTCTATTTGTAAACCACATTCACGAATAAAGTTATTATTTTCAACAACATTCAAAAATAAATTCTAAGTGTAAAAATTCATGAATATTGTTCTAATTGTAAACAACATTCATGAATAAAAATGCAATTGTAAACAACATTCATGTATGAAGTCCTAAACAAAGTTCTAATCGTAAACAACAACCATAAATAAAGTTCTTATTGTGGACAACATTCATGAATAACGTTTTAATTGCAAATGGCATTAATAAATATATTTCAAATCTTAAAACATTCATTAATGAAGTTCTATTTTTTCATGAAGAAATTTCTGGTTGTAAACGTGGTGAATAATGTTCTAATTGTGAAGAACATTCATGAAAAAAGTTCTAAATGTGAAGAAAATTCATGAAATAGTTTTAATTCTGAAGAAAATGTATGAATAAAGTTCTAATTATAAACAACATTTATGAATAAAGTTGTATTTGTAAAAAAAACATTCATGTATAAAGTTCTTATTTTCAATAACATTCAAAAAAAAGTTCTAATTGTAAACATTCATGAGTATTGCACTAATTGTAAACGACAACAACAACAAATTTGATTGTCAATTTTCATGAATGAAGTTCTAATTGTCAACAACATTAATGAATAAAGTTGTAATTGTAAACAACATTCATGAATAAAGTTCTAATTGTAAACATTCATGGATAAAGTTATAATTGTACAAGTGTATTAATAAAGTTATAATTGTAAACAACATTCATGAATAAAGAATAGAATTTCAAACAACTTTCATGAAAAAAGATTTAGTTCTAAACATTAACGAATACAAAATGTAATTGTAAACAACATTAATGAATGAAGGTCTAATTGTAAACAACATTCAATAATAACGTTCTAATTGTAAACAATGTTTATGAATAAAGTTCTAATAGTAAACATTCATTCCATGAAGTTATAATTATAAAAATGTATTTAAAAAATGTCTAATTATAAACAACATTCATTAATAAAAATATGTTTTTTAAACAACATTCATGAATAATGTTCTAATTGTGAACATAAATAAAAAAAAATCTAAATGTAAACAAGAAATATAGATAAAGTTCTAATTGTAAACAACAAATGTGAATAAAGTTCTAATTTCAAAGAAAATAAATAAATAAAGTTCTATTTGTAAACAACTTTCATGAATAAAGTTCTAAATGTAAACACAATTCATTAAAATACTTAGAATTGTAAATAACATTCATGAACAAATTACTAATTGTAAACAACATTAATGAAAAAAGTTATATTTGTAAACAACATTCATCAATAAAGTTGTAATTGTACATAACATTCATGAATCAAGTTGTAATTGTAAAAACATTAATGAATGAAGTTGTAATCATAAACATTCATAAATTTCTAATTGTAAAAATTCATTAATAAAGTTCTAATTGTAAACATTCATGAAAAAAGTTCTAATTGTAAAAATTAATGAATAAAGTTCTAATTGCAAACAACATTCACGAATAAAGTTATAATAGTAAACAGTCAGGAATAAAGTTTAAATTGTAAACATTCAAGAATAAAGTTCTAATTGTAAACAAAATTCGGGAATAAAGTTCTAATTGTAAACAACATTCAACGTTATATTAGTATACATTCATGAAGAAAATTATTTATTCATAAAATAAAACTATGAATAAGGTTCTTATTGTAAATAACATTTATGAATAAAGTTCTAAATGTAAAAAGCAATAATGAGTAAAGTTCGAATCGTAAATAACAATTGAGAATAAAGTTCAAATTTGAAAGATAATACATGAATAACGGACTAATTGTCATCAACAAACATGAATTTAGTTCTAATTGTAAACAACATACATAAATAACGTGGCAATTCTAAACAACATTCATGAATAAAGTTATAATTGTAAACAACATTATTTAGTACAGTTAAAATAGTATACAATATGCATTAAAAAATGTCTATTTGTAAACAACATTTAATGAATAAAGTTCTAAGAGTAAACATTCCTGAATAAAATGTCTAATTGTAAACAACATTCATGAATAACTATCTAATTGTAAACAACATACATAAATAAAGTTCAAATTGTAAAATAACAATCATAAATAAAGTTCTAATTGTAAACAACATTATTAAATAAAGTTCTAATTGTAAACAACATTCATGAATCTTGAACATTTTAATTGTAAACAACATTCATGAATAAAGTTCAAATTGTAAAAGAACATTTATAAACAAAAGTGTAACTGTCAACAACATTCATGAATAAAGTTCAAACTGAAAAAAACTTTCATGAACAAAATTCTACTCGTAAACAAAATGTGTGATTAAAGTCATAATTGTAAACAACATTCATGAATAAAGTTTTAATTGTAAACAACATTAATGAATAAAGTTGTAATGTAGACAACAATCATAAGTAAAGTTCTAATTGTAAAAAACTTTCATGAATAAAGTTGGAAATGGCAATACCTGTAAGAGTCATGAGTTCATGAAAAACCTACTGATAGTAAACAACATTCATGAATAAAGTTGTAAATGTCAACAACATGCATGAATCAAGTTTTAATTGTAAACAACATTCATGAATAAAGTTCTAGTTGTAAAACAACATTCATGAATACGGTTTTAATTGTAAACAATATTCAAGAATAAAGTTGTAATAGTAAACATTCATGAATAAAGTTTCAATTGTAAACAACATTAATGAATACAAATCAAATTGTAAACAACATTCATGAATAACATTCTAAATGGAAACATTATTGAATGTAATTCTAATTGGAAACAACATTCATGAATAAAGTTATAATTGTAAAACAACATTCATGAAATAATTTATAACAGTAAACAACATTCATGAATAAAGTTATAATTGGAAACAACATTCATAAATAAAGTTATATTTGCGAACAACATTCATGAATAAAGTTTTAATTGTAAACATTTATGAATAAAGTTATAATTGTAAAACAACATTCATGAATGAAGTTCTAATTGTCATCAACATTCATGAATAAAGTTATAATTGTAAAACAACATTCATAAATAAAGTTATAATTGTAAAACAACATTCATGAATGAAGTTATAATTGTAAAATAACATTCATATATAAAGTTATAATTGTAAAACAACATTATGAATGAAGTTATAATTGTAAACCACATTCATGAATAAAGTTTTAATTGTCAACAACATTCTTGAATAACGTTCTATTTGTAAACGCCATTCATGAATACAGTTCTAATGGTAAACATTAATGAATGAAGTTCAATTGATAAGTACAGATCCAACTGCTTGGCATCTCTGCCTGTCGCACCTCCTTTAGTGCACTTCGAGGTCAGCTGCAGGGTCGTCAGCTGGTGCCACCGTTCACTGATGTTTGGCTTCCAAGCCAGGACACCTCGCGGTGGGGGGGCAGTGGCTACACGGGGACGTCTCCCCGCGCCACTCCCTGCAACTGACCTTAATGGGGTGTTGAACCCCAAGTGTTGTCCCTCCTCCTCAGCCACATTCAAAAACTGGCCTTCTCTGTCTCCTCAGCCAACTCCGTGATGGCCCTTTTCAGGCTGGAACCGGTCATTCCCGCTGCACGCAGGAGGAGGGTCGCAGAACCTCCCACAAAGCCACTGTATCCGATCTCCACGGGGTGAATAGGACGCAGACCAGCCTCCCCCCTTGCAGTCCTCTGCCAGGTCGCTGTACTATGACCGTTTGAACTCATGTGCTACAGGTATTCCCTCATCCCATGGCACGGTTAGTTCAATGATGAAAACTTTCTTAGCAACTAAGGACCACATCACAATGTTTGGTCTAAGCGTTGTCTCTTTTACCTTAGTTGGGAAGACTAGCTGCTTGTCCAGGTCAATGCGCATCTCCCAGCCCTTATCAAGGGTAAGCAGAAGTGATGATCTTCCCTCCTCTGTCTTCTGTCCTATCTCTCCTGGTTTGATGAAAGTAATGCTTGGCTGATGGGGATCTGTGGAATTGTTTGCCCCGACTCTGCATCTGTTCAACAGCTGTGGCAACTTCCTCAGCACCTGATTGTGTCGCCACCGGAAGCGCCCCTGCGTCAGCGCGTTGTTGCAACCTGACAGGATGTGTCTGAGTCCTGCATTGTCTTTGCTGCACAGGGAGCACTTGCCCTCGCTTCCGAACCACTGGGCGAGGTTTCGAAGGCATGGCAGGGTGTCATACGCTGCCTTCACGAGGAACCTGAGCCATGATTTAGGAGTTCGCCAGATGTCGGCCCAGGTTATGACTCTTGGATGGTATCCTCCCAACGAGTTCATGCCCCCTGTTTTCCCTGGGATACGGCCTTGGTCAGATACTGGTCTTGCACCACTTGTGAGACCTCTTCCACCACCATGACCTTCCTCTGCTGTCTCGTGGTTTTGGACCAGAACTGGACTGGTTGCCACCAACCCAGTCTTATCCGGCCGTCTTGGACTCTTCCCAGAATCTCCTTGTATTTCAACCTCGAAACAACTTGGTCCACTTCCACCTGGGCCCTCCACTTTCGTCCAGTGCGTACAGTCACCGCTGCACTCTTCACAGCTTTGTCTCTTGATTCCCTCAACTCCAATACAAGGCGAATCTTCTCCTGCCTGTAACCCAGATTGATGGACTTCAGATGAAGTTGCAGAATGTTCTTGCCGAAAAAACCTGTGTCCAAGAAACAGCAGGGGAGGTCCAGTCACTTCCTGATATAACCGTTAGCGATGCTGCCCATCTTGCTGGCCTGGGAAGATGGAATTTCAGCGGCCACATCACGCGGTGGAAAAGTGTGAAGTGGTAACACCAAACCTTCGGATTCCCAGAAAGCTGGCTGACGTCGATCCTTGCGAGACCCTCTTTTAGTTGTTTCTGGACCACCCTCCCCATCTGCCTGTCCGAGAGCTGTGCTGTATACTCCTTCCGGAGGCTTCGGATGGGCTGCCCTGACAGGAGTGGAATATTCTCAATTCCTGCTGTGAAGACTGTCCTGTCATCTCTCACACCCTTCCTGATTGACAGGCTCCTAGACTAAGTGGGCTTTATCCTCATTCTCACCAAGACGGTCAGTTTGTCAAAAAGCTTGAGGAGTCGTGCTGTGCATGGGGCGGTCTGTAGCATGCTTGTCACATCATCCATGAAAGTTTGAATTTTAAAAAAAATACATGAATAGTTCTAATTGTAAATAACATACATAAATAAAGTTCTAATCGTAAATAACATTCATGAATAAAGTTATAGTTGTAAATAGCATTCATGAATTAAGTATTAATTGTAACTAACATTTGTGAATAAAGCTCTAAACGTAAACAAAATGTGTGAATAAAGTTCTAATTGTAAACAACATTTATAAATAAAGTTCTAATTGTAAACAACAATTGTGAATACATTTTTAATTGTAAATAACATTCATGAATAAAGTTCTAACTGTAAATAACATCATGAATACATTTTTAATTGTAAACCAAAATGTGTAAATACAGTTTGAATTTTAAAGAAAATACATTAATAAAGTTGTAATTGTCAACAACATTCATTAATAAAGTTTTAATTGTAAACAACATTCATGAATAAAGTTCTAATCGTAAACATTCATGAATAAAATAATAAATAAGGTTCTATTTGAAAAAAATAATGAATACAGTTCTGATTATAAAAAACAATCATGAAATATTTTGTAATTGTAAACAACATTCATGATTAAAGTTATAAATGTAAACAACCATTGTGAATAAAGTTCTAATTGTAAAGAGAATGTATGAATCAAGTTATAATTCTGATCAAAATTCATGAATAAAGTTATAATGGTAAATCAAATTCATGATTAAAGTTTTAAATGTAAACAACAATTGTGAATAAAGTTCTTATTGTAAAGAAAATGTATGAATAAAGTTATAATTCTGATCAAAATTCATAAATAAAGTTTGAATTGTAAATAAAATTCATAAATAAAGTTTAAATTATAAACAACATTCATGAATAAAATTTTGATTGTAAACAACATTAATAAATAAAGGTTTAATAGTCAACAATCGTCATGAATAAAGTTCTAATTGTAAACAACATTTATAAATAAAGTTTTAATTATAAACAACATTCATGAATAAATTTTTAATTGTAAACAACATTCATTAATAAAGGTTTAATAGTCAACAATCGTCATGAATAAAGTTCTAATTGTAAACAACATTTATAAATAAAGTTGAAATTGTAAACAACATTAATGAATACAAATTCAATTGAAAAAACATTAATGAATAAAGTACTATTTGTAAACATTAATGAATAAAAATTTAATTGTAAACAACATTTATGAATACATTTCTAAATGAAAACATTTGTGAATTAAGTTCTAATTGTAAAGAAAATTCATGAATGATTTTGTAATAGTAAACAATATTCATGAATAAAGTTATTTTTTAAGAAACATATTTGAATAAAGTTTTGAATGTAAACAATATTAACAGAAAAATTATAATTGTAAACAGCATTTTTAAATAAAGTACTATTTGTAAACATTATTCATGAATACAGTTATAAAAGTAAACAACATTTGTGAGTAAAGTTCTACTTGTAAACAAGTATCATGAGTAAAGTTCTAAATGTAAACAACTGTCATGATCGGTGGTCTGGATCATGTTTTGTTATGTTCTGTTAGGTTTGGACTCCATGAGTTCCTGTTTTTGTACACCCTTTTTTTGTTTCAATTACCATGGTTACTTATTATTTCCACCTGTCTCTGATTAGTGTTCGCCTGCTCACCTGCTTCTCGAGCAATAATCAGAGGCATTATTTAAGCCTGCCTTTGCAAGTCAGTCGGCCGGGCGTCATTGTTTGCTTCAAGCTTTTATTACGTGAGTTTTGCCTGTCTCAAGTCCATGCTAAGTGTTAGTCCTAGCATTCAGTGCGATCGGCACATTTTTCCTTCGACTTGTTTTCTGTTTTTTGTACTTCTTTGATTTTCAAATTAAAATCATGTTCCTACCTGCAAGTCCTGTCCGGAGTGGTCCGTTTGCATCCCGGGGGAATGAACCTCGCAGCAAGCTTCGACCCCCCGTACATAACAACGACATTCCTAGATAAAGTTTTAATTGTCAACAAGTCATGAATAAAGTTCTAATTGTAAACAACATTCATGAATAAAGGCCCTGCGATGAGGTGGTGACTTGTCCAGGGTGTACACCGCCTTCTGCCTAAATGCAGCTGAGATAGGCGCCAGCATCCCCCGCGATCCCAAAAGGGACAAGCGGTAGAAAATGGATGGATAGATGAATTCGAGAATAAAGTATTAATTGCAAACAACATTCATGAATAAAGTTCTAATTGTAAACAACATTCATAAATAGTTAAAATTGTAAAGAGCATTAATGAATGCTAATTCAATTGAAAAAAATATTAATGAGTATATTACTATTTGTATGCATTAATTGATCAAAATAAAAATAATTGTAAACAATAAAAATAATTGTAATCAACATTCATGAATACATTTCTAAATGAAAACCTTTGTGAATAAAGTTCTAATTGTAAAGAACATTAATGAATGATTTTGTAACTGTAAACAACATTCATGAATAAAGTTCTAAATGTAAACAACATTCATGAATACAGTTCTAAATGTAAACAAAATTTGTGAATACAGTTCTGAGTGTAAACAAAATTTAAAGAAAAAAATATAATTGTAAACAGCAATTATGAATAAAGTCCTAATTGTAAACAACCTACATGAATACAGTTATAAATGTAAACAACATTCGTGAATAAAGTTCTAATTGTAAACAATATTCATGAATAAATATGTAATTGTAAACAACATTCATTAATAATGGTCTAATAGTAAACAACAAATCATGAATAAAGTTCTACAAACCCCGTTTCCATTTGAGTTGGGAAATTGTGTTGGATGTAAATATAAACGGAATACAATGATTTGTAAATCCTTTTCAACCCATATTCAGTTGAATGCACTACAAAGACAAGATATTTGATGTTCAAACTCATAAACTTTATTTTTATTTGCAAATAATAATTAACTTTGAATTTCATGGCTGCAACACGTGCCAAAGTAGTTGGGAAAGGGCATGTTCACCACAGTGTTACATCACCTTTTCTTTTAACAACACTCAAACGTTTGGGAATTGAGGAAACTAATTGTTGAAGCTTTGAAAGTGGAATTCTTCCCCATTCTTTTTTTACGTAGAGCTTCAGTCGTTCAACAGTCTGGGGTCTCCACTGTCGTATTTTACGCTTCATAATGCACCACACATTTTCGATGGGAGACATGTCTGGACTGCAGGCGGGCCAGGAAAGTACCCGCACTTTTTTACTATGAAGCCACGCTGTTGTAACACGTGGCTTGGCATTGTTTTGCTGAAATAAGCAGGGGTGTCCATGATAACGTTGCTTGGATGACAACATATGTTGCTCCAAAACCTGTATGTACCTTCAGCATTAATGGTGCCTTCACAGATGTGTAAGTTATCCATGCCTTGGGCACTAATACACCCCCATACCATCAGAGATGCTGGCTTTTCAACTTTGCGCCTATACGAATCTGGATGGTTATTTTCCTCTTTGTTCCGGAGGACACCACGTCCACAGTTTCAAAATATAATTTGAAATGTGGACTCGTCAGACCACAGAACACTTTTCCACTTTGCATCAGTTCATCTTAGATGAGCTCGGGCCCAGCGAAGCCGGCCGCGTTCCTGGGTGTTGTTGATAAATGGCTTTCACTTTGCATAATAGAGTTTTAACTTGAACTTACAGTTGTAGCGACCAACTGTAGTTACTGACAGTGAAGTGAAGTGAATTATATGTATATAGCGCTTTTTCTCTAGTGACTCAAAGCGCTTTACATAGTGAAACCCAATATCTAATTTACTTTCAAACCAGTGTGGGTGGCACTGGGAGCAGGTGGGTAAAGTGTCTTGCCCAAGAACACAACGGCAGTGACTAGGATGGCGGAAGCGGGAATCTAACCTGCAACCCTCAAATTGCTGGCACGGCCATTCTATCAACCGAGCTAAACCGCCCCAACAAAACATAAAACAGTGGTTTTATGAAGTGTTCCTGAGCCCATGCGGTGATATTCTTTACACACTGATGTCCGTTTTTGATGCAGTACCGCCTGAGGGCTCAAAGATCCGTAATATCATCGCTTACGTGCAGTGATTTCTCCAGATTCTCTGAACCTTTTGATGATTTTACGTACCTTAGATGGTAAAAATCCCTAAATTCCTTGCAATAGCTCGTTGAGAAATGTTGTTCTAAAACTGTTCAACAATTTGCTTACAAATTGGTGACCCTCGCCCCATCCTTATTTGTGAATTACTTAGGATTTCATGGAAGCTGCTTTTATACCCAATCATGGCACCCACCTGTTCCCAATTAGCCTGCACAACCGTGAGATGTTCCATATAAGTGTTTGATGAGCATTCCTCAACTTTATCAGTATTTATTGCCACCTTTCCCAACTTCTTTGTCAAATGTTGCTGGCATCAAATTCTAAAGTTAATGATTATTTGCAAAAAAAAAATGTTTATCAATTTTAACATTAAATATGTTGTCTTTGTAGCATATTCAACTGAATATGGGTTGAAAATGATTTGCAAATCATTGTATTCCGTTCATATGTACATATAACACAATTTCCAAACTTGTATTTTTAAAGAACATCCATGAATTTAGTTCTAATTGTAAACAATATTATTGATCAAAAACCTAATTGTAAATATTAATGAATTGGATACAGCATTCATTAATATAGTTATAATTGTAAATAAAATGTATGAATAATTTTCTAACTGAAAACAATATTTTAAATGAAGATTTAATCGTCAACAACATTCATGACTAAAGTTCTAATGTAAACAACATTCATGAATAAAGTTATAATTGTAAATAACATTCAAGAATAAATTTGTAATTGTAAACAACATTCATGAATTAAGTTCTAGATGTAAAAATATATTAATAAAGTTTTTACTGTAAACAACATTCATGAATAACGTTTTAATTGTAAACAACATTCATTAATAGAGTTCTCATTTTTAACAGCAATTGTGAATAAAGTTCAAATTTTAAAGAAAAAACATGAATAAACTTCTAACTGCAAACAAAATTCATGAATAAAATTCTAATTTTAAACAACATTCACGAATAAAGTTGTAATTGTAAATAACATCCTTGAATAAAGTTAGAATTTTAAAGGTTAATAACATTTCAATTGTAAACCACATTAATGAATAAAAATCTAATTGTAAACAACATTCAAGAATACAATGCTAATTGTAAAGAACATTCATAGATCTGTTGAAATTGTAAACAACATTCATGAATACATTTCCAAATGTCAACATTTGTGAATAAAGTTATAATTGTAAAGAACATTTGTGGTTGAAGTTCTACTTGCAAACTAAATTAATGAATAAAGTTTTAATTGTAAAAAAACATTCATGAATAAAGTTGTAATTGTAAACAGCAATCATTAGTACATTTCTAAATGTAAACAACATTTGTCAATAAAGATCATAAATACAGTTCCGTGGCCGCAAGGTAGTTGGTGCCTGTCGTGGCAGTAATCCTACAGCCCGTTGGTGGACACCAGCGATGAGGGAAGAAAGAGTCCTATCGGGTTCTTTTGGCTAATAGTACTCCTGAGGCAGTGGACTGGTACCGACAGGCCAAGTGGTGTGCGGGCAGAGGCAAAAACTTGGACATGGGAGGAGTTCGGGGAAGCCATGGAAAACGACTTCCAGACGGCTTCAAAGCGATTTTGGAACACCATCCGCCGCCCCAGGAAGGGGAAGCAGTGCACTGTCAACACCGTGTATGGTGAGGATGGTGTTCTGCTGACCTCGACTGCGGATGTTGTGGATCGTTGGAGGGAATACTTCGAAGAACTCCTCAATCCCACCAACATGTTTTCCTATGAGGAAGCAGTGCCTGAGGAATCTGTGGTGGGCTGTCCTATTTCTGGGGCTGAGGTTACTGAGGTAGTTAAAAAGCTCTTCGGTAGCAACGATGGAGGAGATCCGCCCGGAGTTCTTTAAGGCTCTGGATGGTGTGGGGCTGTCTTGGTTGACAAGACTGTGTTGCATCGCGTGGACATCATCTTTGGATTGGCAGACCGGGGTGGTGGTTCCGCTCTTTAAGAAGTGGAACCGGAGGGTGTGTTCCAACTATCTTGGAATCACACTCCTCAGCCTTCCCCGTAAGGTCTATTCAGGTATACTGGAGAGGAGGCTACGCCGGATAGTCGAACGTTGGATTCAAGAGGAAGAGTTTGGTTTTTTTCCTGGTCGTGGAACTGTAGACCAGCTCATTACTCTCGGCAGGGTCCTTGAGGGTGCATGTGAGTTTGCCCAACCAGCCTACATGTGCTTTGTGGACTTGAAGAAGGCATTCAACCGTGTCCCTCAGGAAGTCCTGTGTGGAGTGCTCAGAGAGTATGGAGTATCGGACTGTCTGATAGTGGCAGTCCGCTCCCTGTACGATCAGTGTCAGAGCTTAGTCCGCATTGCTGGCAGTAAGTCGGATCCGTTTCCAGTGAGGGTTGGACTCCGCCAAGGCTGCCCTTTGTCACCAATTGCGTTCATAATTTTTATGGACAGAATTTTGAGGTGCCGTCAGGGCGCTGAGTTGATCCGGTTTTGTGGCTGCAGGATTAAGTCTCTGCTTTTTGCAGATGATTTGGTCCTGATGGCTTCATCTGGCCAGGATCTTCACCTCTCACTGGATCGGTTCGCAGCCAAGTGTGAAGCGACTCTGATGAGAATCAGCACCTCCAAGTCCGAGTCCATTGTTCTCACCCGGAAAATGGTGGAGTGCCATCCCCAGGTTGGGGAGGAGACCCTGCCCCAAGTGGAGGAGTTCAAGTACCTGGAAGTCTTGTTCACGAGTGAAGGAAGAATGGATCGTGAGATTGACAGGCGGATTGGTGCGGCATTTTCAGTAATGCCGACGCTGTATCGATCCGTTGTGGTGAAGGAGCTGAGCCGGAAGGCAAAGCTCTCAATTTACCGGTCCATCTACGTTCCCATTCTCACCTATGGTCATGAGCTTTGGGTTATGACCGAAAGGACAAAATCACGGTTACAAGCTTATAAAATGAGTTTCCTCTGCCGGGTGGCGGGGCTCTCCCCTAGAGATAGGGTGAGAAGCTCTGCCATCCGGGAGGAGCTCAAAGTTAAGCCGCTGGTCCTCCATAAGGGGAGGAGCCATATAAGGTGGTTCGGGCATCGGGTCAGGATGCCACCCAAATGCCTCTCTAGGGAGGTGTTTAGGGCATATCTGACCGGTAGGAGGCCACGGGGAAGACCAAGGACACGTTGGGAAGACTATGTCTCCCGGCTGGCCTGGGAACGCCTCAGGATACCCCGGGGAAGAGAGGGACGAAGTGGTTGGGGAGAGGAAAGTCTGGGATTCCCAACTTAGGCTGCTGCCCCCGCGACCCGACCTCTGATAAGCGGAAGAAGATGAATGGATGGATGGAATACAGTTGTAATTGTAAACAACATTTGTGAATAAAGTTGTAATTGTAAACAACATTCATGAATAAAGTTCTAATTGTAAACAACATTAATACATACACATCTAATTGTAAACAACATTAATGAAGAACGTTGTAATTGTAAACAATGAATAAAAATCGAATTGTGAATAACATTCATTCATACATTTCTACAAACCCCGTTTCCATATGAGTTGGGAATATGTTTTAGATGTAAATATAAACGGAATACAATGATTTGCAAATCCTTTTCAACCCATATTCAATTGAATGCACTACAAAGACAACATATTTGATGTTCAAACTCATAAACTTTAGTTTTTTTGCAAATAATAATTAACTTAGAATTTCATGGCTGCAACACATGCCAAAGTAGTTGGGAAAGGGCATGTTCACCACTGTGTTTCATCACCTTTTCTTTTAACAACACTCAATAAACATTTGGGAACTGAGGAGACACATTTTTGAAGCTTTTTAGTTGGAATTATTTCCCATTCTTGTTTTATGTACAGCTTAAGTTGTTCAACAGTATGGGGTCTCCGTTGTGGTATTTTAGGCTTCATAATACGCCACACATTTTCAGTGGGAGACAGGTCTGGACGACAGGCAAGCCAGTCTAGTACCCGCACTCTTTTACTATGATGCCACGCTGTTGTAACAAGTCACTTGGCATTGTCTTGCTGAAATAAGCAAGGGCGTCCATGATAACGTTGCTTGGATGGCAACATATGTAGCTCCAAAACCGGTGTGTACCTTTCAGCATTAATGGTGCCTTCACAGATGCGTAAGTTACCCATGCCTTGGGCACTAATACACCCCCATACCATCACAGATGCTGGCTTTTCAACTTTGCGCCTAGTACAGTCCTGATGGTTCTTTTCCTCTTTGGTCCGGAGGACACGACGTTCAAAACAATTTGAAATGTGGATTTGTCAGACCACAGAACCCTTTTCCGCTTTGCATCAGTCCATCTTAGCCAAGCTCGGGCCTAGCGAAGCCGGCGGCGTTCCTGGGTATCGTTGATAAATGACTTTGGCTTTGCATAGTAGTTTTACTTGCACTTACAGATGTAGCGACAAACTGTAGTTACTGACAGTGGTTTTCTGAAGTGTTCCTGAGCCCATGTGGTGATATCCTTTACACACTGATGTCACTTTTTGATGCAGTACCACCTGAGGGAACGAAGGTCCGTTATATCATCGCTTACGTGCAGTGATTTCTCCAGATTCTCTGAACCTTTTGATGGTATTACGGACTGTAGATGGTGAAATTCATAAATTTCTTACAATACCCCGTTGATAAATGTTGTTCTTAAACTGTTTGACGATTTGCTCACGCATTTGTTCACAAAGTGGTGGCCGTTTCCCAATCCTTGTTTGTGAATGACTGAGCATTTCACAGAAGCTGCTTTTATACCCAATCATGGCACCCACCTGTTCTCAAATAGCCTGCACACCTGTGGAATGTTCCAGATAAGTGTTTGATGAGAATTCCTCAACTTTATCAGTATTTATTGCCACCTTTCCCAAACTTTTTTGTCATGTGTTGCTGGCATCAAGTTAATGATTATTTGCAAAAAAAAAAAAAGTGTTTATCAGTTTGAACATCAAATATGTTGTCTTTGTAGCATATTCAACTGAATATGGGTTGAAAATGATTTGCAAATCATTGTATTCCGTTTATATTTACAACTAACACAATTTCCCAACTTATATGGAAACTGGGTTTGTAAATGTAAACCAAATTCATTATTAAAGTTATAATTGTAAAAATTTGTGAATAAAGTTATAATTGTAAACAACATTCATGAATACATTTCTAATTGTAAACCACATTAATTAAGAATGTTCTAATTGCAAATATTAATTAAAACAAATCTAATTGTAAACAACATTCATGAACAAAGTTCTAATTGTAAACATTTGTGAATAAAGTCCTAATTGTAAACAACATTCATGAATACATTTCTAATTGTAAACCACATGAATTAAAAACGTTCCAATTGTAAATATTAATGAATAAAAATCTAATTGTAAACAACATTCATGATTAAAGTTATGAATCCAAACACAATTTATGAATAAAGTTGTAATTGTAAACAACATTTGTGAATAAAGTTATACTTGTAAACAATATTCATGAATAAAGCTGTAATTGTTAACTTTCATGAATAAAGTTCTAATTTTCAACTACATTTATGAATACATTTTTAATTGTAAACATTTGTCAATAAAGTTTTAATTGTAAACAACATTCATGAATAGAGTTATAATTGTAAAACAACATTAATGAACAAAAATCAAATTGGAAACAACATTAATGAAGAACGTTCTAACTGTAAACATTAAAAAATTTAAATCGAATTGTCAACAATATTCAGGAATAAAGTTCTAATTGTACATGCCTATACAATACATTTCTGAATGTAAACCACATTCATTATTGAAGTTGTAATTATAAACATTTATGAATACATTTCTAATTGTAAACAACAATAATGAAGAATGTTCTAATTGTAAACATTAATGAATGAAAATCTAATTGTAAAAAACATTAATGAAGAACGTTGTAATTGTAAACATTAATGAATAAAAATATAATTGTCAACAACATTCATGAATAAAG
This sequence comes from Nerophis ophidion, assembly GCF_033978795.1. Taxonomy (NCBI): domain Eukaryota; kingdom Metazoa; phylum Chordata; class Actinopteri; order Syngnathiformes; family Syngnathidae; genus Nerophis; species Nerophis ophidion. The sequence continues at coordinate 31,413,426 of NC_084617.1, forward strand.
TTCCAATTGTAAACAACATTCATGAATACAATTCTAAATGTAATCAACAATAATGAATACATATCTAAATGTAAACAACATTAACGAAGAACGTTTTAATTGTACATGAATGAATAAAAATCATATTGTCAACTATATTCATAAATAAAGTTATATTTGTGAACATTTGTGAATAAAGTTGTACTTGTTAACAACATTCATGAATACATTTATGAATTTGAATTAATTAATCAGATAATTACTAAATTAATGTATTTAGCATGTCATTGATATCAAAAATCAGTCTGCGACCAGCAAAGAGACAAGCTTCCATGTAAAATGTGTGATATCATGTGCAATACAAGCAGTCCTGCAGTGTTTACGTGTGTGTGATATGATGTGCAATACAAGCAGTCCTGCAGCCTGATTACTTGTGTGTGATATCATGTTTGATACAAGCAGTCCTGCAGAGTGTTTACGTTTGTGTGATATCATGTGCGATACATGTAGTCCTGCAAAGTATTTACTTTTGTGTGATATCATGTGCGATACAAGCAGTCCTGCAAAGTGTTTGCTTGTGTGTGATATCATGCGTGATACAAGCAGCGTGCTTACTTGTGTGTGATATCGCACAAGCGGTTATTCATCTCCTGCTCAAAAGACCTAACCTCGATCCTGACCTCATAGTAAACTACTGGTCAGTGTCCCACCTTCCCTTTAGCTCGAAAGTCCTCGAATTGTTGCACAGCAGCTAACTGAGGACTTGGCGTCTAACAATCTCTGTGAACCTTTCAGTCCTGTTTCAGGGCAAATCACTCTACGGAGACAGTCCTCACAAAAATGACTAATAATCTCTTGCAACCGATTGATGCTGATGCGTCAGTCATGTTGCTGCTTCTTGATCTTAGCGCTGCTTTCGATACTGTCGATCATAATTTTTTATTAGAGCGTATCTTAGCATGTATTGGGTATGTCAGACTTACCCTTGTCTTGGTTTAACTCCTATCTTACTAACAGGATGCAGTATGTCTCCTATAACAATGTGACCTCGGGCTATGTTAAGGTATCGAGTGAAGTTCCACAGGGTTTGGTTCTTGGCCCTGTACATATATATATATATATATATATATATATATATATATATACACACACGTATATATATATATAATATATACATACACATGTATATATACATATATACATGTATATATACATATGTACATGTATATATACATATATACATGTATATATACATATATACATACATACATACATACATACACATATATACATACACATATATATATGTATATATATATATATATATATATATATATATATATATATATATATATATATATATATATATATACTGTCTCACCTGCACTGGCTTCCTTTGCACTTGAGATGTGACTTCAAGGTCTCACTACTTTGGTATAAAATACTAAAGGGCTATAAGGCGTTTTCTATTGGGGCTCCAGTACTCTGGAAAGTTCTGGTAGCAACAGATAGAGATGCTACCTCAGTAGAAGCATTTAAGTCCCACCTTAAAACTCATTTATATACTCTAGCCTTTAAATAGACACCCCCCCCCCCCCCATTTAGACCGGTTGATCTACCTTCTCTTTTCTGCTGAGCCCCCCTCTCTTGCGTGGAGATGTTATTAGGTGACCAGAGATGTGCGCTAGCTGTTCAAAGTTGGGACCCGGGGTGGACCACTCTTCTGTGATGACGTCTCTGTGCTGCTTGACCTGTCTCCACTCAAGATGATCACCTGCTAGCCCCAATTTGGACTGGACTCTCACACTATTAACTAGATCCACTCTGGACTTAACTGTCACACTATAAACTAGATCCACTATGAATTCGACTCTCACACTTTCGATTGATTGATTTAGTGTGTAATAAGCAGAGTGCTGTGTGTGATATCATGTGCGATACAAGCAGAGTGTGTACAAAGATGACAGACAGTTAACATCTAAATGTCCTCCAATAAACACACGATTTATTCTATTTTACCAAAGTGATTTACAAAGGGTAAACATGCTAGGCTATGGGCGACTAGGAGCTAGCAGCTGCACAGCAGCTCAGCATTCAATAGCACACAAGCTAGACTTAGGTAATAATCATTGAACAATAAAACGTTACATCTGTAATTATAAACAAATGTTTAACTTACTTACACATACAAAGTCTGCAAGGCAGAAGCATATTAAAAAGTATCCAGTAACGGATGGGTCTGCATCATTCAGTTAATTCTGTCATGAGTGTGATTTCATGAATTATTTTGACCACTAGATGTGACAAAAAACTATTCCCACCCCACTTCAATTTAATGATAGCATACATCTATATTTGAGATGCAAATAATAACAATATGTTCCTTGAATTACCAAACCTTTTCTAACATACCACACTGCTAAACAACACATGTATGATTCCTGCTGATATCATATCAGCCAAGACGCGAGGCTCTGATATCATGACCGTATCGGAAGTGGAAAAGTTGTATGGTGATATCATTTATCGACAAAAACATGGAACTCATGCAGAATATTCCACGACAAAAACAATTCTACACTTCCCCAAATTCCCAATTTTCATACAAATCCTTATTTTCTATGAGAGAAATTCCTTTTAATATTTTGAGAAGGTCTCCGTTTCTCCGGGCTTTCAAACAACTCCAACAATAAAATGTTCAACTCTTTTTGCCACAGCACTGAAAATTCTGACCAAAGTTCCAAAATAAAAGCACAAATTCTTTCATATTTTTACTGTATTTGTCCACTAATTGAAATCATAACATTAACTGATTAAGTAATTTAAAACTCAGTGTAGTGAGTGTGTGTATATATATATATATATATATATATATATATATATATATATATATATATATATATTAGGAGTGTGGGAAAAAATCGATTCGAATACGTTGCGCGATTCAGAATCGATTCTAATTTTTTGGAAAAAAAATGTTTTTCTAATTCTTTTTTTTTATCAATCCAACAAACCACTACACAGCAATACAACAACAATGCAATCCAATTCCAAAACCAAACCTGACCCAGCAACACTCAGAACTGCAAAAAACAGTGCAATTGAGAGGAGACACAAACACGACACAGAACAAACCAAAAGTAGTGAAACAAAAATGATTAAAGCTGCAAGCAGCGTTGGTCGGGTCCGCCTTTGGCCGCTCCGCTTTGGCTGCTGCCCCCGCGACTGAAGCCCTGGTCTTAGTCAGACCAACATAGAGGTCTTTGTTTCATGTCTCTACGACATTCCTAACAGAAGTTACAAGCAGTTTTGTCTGGAAAAAGGTGACGGCTTTTTACAAAACTTTTATTTTGAAGGGGTAATTGCCAACTTCCTGTTTATTTTAACTGAAAGATGCCACCCATCAAAATGTAGGTCTAAGTGAGACCTACATTGAGGTTTTTGTTTCATGTCTGTCCGACATTCCTACCAGAAGTTACAAGCAGTTTTATCTGTTTCCTCTTCCTAGGAGCAGTTTTTTCTGTGTTTTATTCAAAAATTGCAATAGAGCGCAATTTTGAGTTTTAAGGTTTGTTTTTTTCACTAGATCGCAATTTCTGCCAGTCCTGATGTGTGTGTCAAGTTTGGTGAGTTTTGAAGCATTTTAAGGGGGTCAAATTACAGCTCAAAGAGGCAAAAATAGCATTTTTTGCGTAAATGTTGCTTTGAATGAGTTTTTGCAAAATTTCTGTTGATTTTGGGTATAGACGTTTTTTATTGGAAATGTAGGTCTAAGTCAGACCTACACAGAAGTTTTTGTTTCATGTCTCTACGACATTCCTAACGGAAGTTACAAGCTGTCTGTTTTTTGTCTCTTCCTAGGGGGCGCTAGCGCGCAATTTTCTTTTTTGGGGTTTGGTTGCTTAATAAGTTGGTCTGCCGCTCCATACCGATGTGAGTGTCAAATTTGGTGAGTTTTGAAGCATGTTAAGGGGGTCAAATTAGGGTGCGAAGGTGCGAGCGCGCCTTGGGCTGCTGCCCCCAAGCCCCAGGGCTTAAGACGCCTTCGTCCCACTATTTAATGCATTGTGAAAGTAATGCAGTTGTTATATTGAAGTGAAAATATCTAGAAACAAAAATGAATATTATTAACAACAGTATCAATATTAGTTATAATTTCAGCACAGCAGTGATTAAAAATCCCTCATTGACATTATCATTAGACATTTATCAAAAATTAAAGAAAAGAACAATAGTATCACAGTGGCTTACACTTGCATCGCATCTCATAAGTGTGACGCTTAGGTGGCATCGTGGTGAGGTTTTGTTCTCTCGTGGATGCAGCCGAATGGAACACAGTGTGAAGGTAGGAATGATGATTTATGTCTAACTACAAAAACAAACTAATAACAGAAATACTGGCACAAAGGCACTAGAGACAAACCAACCGAACTAGCATGGGAGCTAGAAGGAACAAAAAGCGCTAGCATGTAAACTAGGGACAAGCAAACAAAGAATAGCGTGGATGCTAATGATCACGAAAAGTCTTTACCACAAAGCGGGAAGAGCGACGTCACCTGTTGCATGGGATAGCAAACGAGAGTCCGAGAGCGAATGGCAAACAAAGGCAGTCTTAAATAACGAGATAATCACAAATCAGGTGCGTGTGACAAACAGAAGGCAGGTGACACTAAACGGGTAACTATGACAACGGAACAAAACAGGAAGTGCCACCAGGAACTAAGGACGTCAAATAACAGGATGTGAATATACAAACAGAACAAAAACCGAACATGACATGATCCAAGTCGTGGATCATGACAATAAGTTTGACAACACACTGTGTCCAATGTTTTCACAAAGATAAAATAAGTCATATTTTTGGTTCTTTTAATAGTTAAAACAAATGTACATTATTGCAATCAGTTGATAAAACATTGTCCTTTATAATTATAAAAGCGTTTTTTTTTTTAAATCTACTACTCTGCTAACATGTCAGCAGACTAGGGTAGATCCTGCTGAAATCCAATGTATTGAATGAATACAGAATTGTTTTGAATCGGAAAAATATCGTTTTTGAATCGAGAATCTCGTTGAATCGAAAAAATCGATATATTATCAAATCGCGACCCCAAGAATCCATTTTGAATCGAATCGTGGGACACCCAAATATTCACAGCCATATATATATATATATATATATATATATATATATATATATATATATATATATATATATATATATGTATATGTCTTGATTGGATTATCCAGAGAATAGTGCTCGATACCGTGGTAGAGCGCAATATGTAGGTGTGGGGAAAAAATCACAAGACTACTTCATCTCTACAGAACTGTTTCATGAGGGGTTCCCTCAATCATCAGGAGATTTTAATGGAAGCATTCACATACAATGGTTTATATAGGGCACAGAGTGGGTGGGTACAGGCAGGCGTAGGCTGTGGTGATTGGCTCATGTGTTACCTAGGAGGTGTTTCCGTCTGTGGCGGCATGTTGAAATGATTTCACTGCGCTTGTTGAGGGATGATAGATCTGGATGATATATAATAAACAGTTTCTCTTTTAAGCATAGGTTGCATCTTTTATTACCACTGTTGTAAGGTGTGCTGGATGCAAGAATTTGCCATGTTATTGAATATTCAACATTATTGTCTTTGAGGTTCCAAATGTGTTTGCTGAGTTCCGTAGAATTCCGCAAGGTCTGGTTTCTAAAGGAGGCGTTGTGATTATTCCCTCTTGTTTTGAACGCTCCTTCGGTTAATCCTACGTACGTGTCGGATGTGTTAATGTCCTTGCGTATTACCTTTGCTTGGTAAACGACTGATGTCTGTAAGCACCCCCAGTTGAGAGGGCAATCAGGTTTCTTGCGACAATTACATTCCTTTTTGGTTTCAGAGTCGTTTAGTCTGGGGGTAGGCAGTCCTTTTTGCAATTGCTTTGTTGTGGTTTGAAATGATTTGTTGTATGTTATTCATACAGCTGTAGCTCAATTTAATGTTGTTCTTGTTGAATATTTTTCTTAGGGTGTTGCCTTTGGGGAAGTGTTTGTCGATCAGAGTGAGGAACTTGCGGCCGATGTTGGTTGAGACGTTTTTACTGAATGGCGGATTGTACCAGATGATGTTGTTTCGTTTTCTGCTCTTTTTTGGTTGGTTTCCTGGAGTGGGTTCATAGGTGAGGGTGAAGTTGTATCCGCTTTCATCAAGTGCTTTCTGGTACGGGGGGGTTGCTTGGTCGAATTCACCTTTGCTAGATGTCAGCATCGATAGCAGTGTGCCGCGCCTCGCCACGGAGCAGCGAGAACACCAAGAAGCGCATATGCCAAATCTTCAAAGAAAACGGCCTACGGATCACGATTGAAGCCAACAAGCAAACCGTCAACTTCCTCAACGTCACTTTCAACCTGAGAAATAACAGCTACCAACCATTCACGAAACCCAACACAACACTCCAATACGTGCACCATGACAGCAACCACCCACCCACCACCACGAAAAGAATACCTACCGGAATTAATAAAAGGCTATCGATGCTGTCATCCAGCAAAGCTGAATTCGACCAAGCAACCCCCCCGTACCAGAAAGCACTTGATGAAAGCGGATACAACTTCACCTTCACCTATGAACCCACTCCAGGAAACCAACCAAAAAAGAGCAGAAAACGAAACAACATCATCTGGTACAATCCGCCATTCAGTAAAAACGTCTCAACCAACATCGGCCGCAAGTTCCTCACTCTGATCGACAAACACTTCCCCAAAGGCAACACCCTAAGAAAAATATTCAACAAGACAAATTAAATTGAGCTACAGCTGTATGAATAACATACAACAAATCATTTCAAACCACAACAAAGCAATTGCAAAAGGACTGCCTACCCTCAGACTAAACGACTCTGAAACCAATAAGGAATGTAACTGTCGCAAGAAACCTGATTGCCCTCTCAACGGAGGGTGCTTACAGACATCAGTCGTTTACCAAGCAAAGGTAATACGCAAGGACATTAACACATCCGACACGTACGTAGGATTAACCAAAGGAGCGTTCAAAACAAGATGGAATAATCACAACGCCTCCTTTAGAAACCAGACCTTGCGGAATTCTACGGAACTCAGCAAACACATTTGGAACCTCAAAGACAATAATGTTGAATATTCAATAACATGGCAAATTCTTGCATCCAGCACACCTTACAACAGTGGTAATAAAAGATGCAACCTATGCTTAAAAGAGAAACTGTTTATTATATATCATCCAGATCTATCATCCCTCAACAAGCGCAGTGAAATCATTTCAACATTCCGCCACAGACGGAAACACCTCCTAGGTAACACATGAGCCAATCACCACAGCCTACGCCTGCCTGTACACACCCACTCTGTGCCCTATATAAACCATTGTATGTGAATGCTTCCATTAAAATCTCCTGATGATTGAGGGAACCCCTCATGAAACAGTTCTGTAGAGATGAAGTAGTCTTGTGATTTTTCCCACACCTACATATTGCGCTCTACCACGGTATCGAGCACTATTCTCTGGATAATCCAATCAAGACATATTTATATATATATATATATATATATATATATATATATATATATATTTATATATATATATATATATATATATATATATATATATATATATATATATATATATAGTCGCGATCAAAAGTGTACATACACCTGTAAAGAACATAATGTCATGGCTGTCTTGAGTTTCCATATCTACAACTCTTATTTTGTCATGATAGAGTGATTGGAGCACATTTTTGTTGGTCACAAAAAACATTCATGAAGTTTGCTTCTTCTATGAATGTATTATGGGTCTACTGAAAATGTGACCAAATCTGCTGGGTCAAAAGTATACATACAGCAATGTTAATATTTGGTTACATGTGCCTTGGTAAGTTTCACTGCAATAAGCCGCTTTTCAATCAATCAATCAATGTTTATTTATATAGCCCCAAATCACAAATGTCTCAAAGGACTGCACAAATCATTACGACTACAACATCCTCGGAAGAACCCACAAAAGGTAGCCACCCACAAGCTGCAGGTGCAGTTCAGCTAAATGTGTTGGTTTTCTGACATGGACTTGTTTCTTCAGTATTGTCCACACGTTTAAGTCAGGATTTTGGGAATGCCATTCCAAAACATTGATTCTAGCCTGATTTAGCCATTCCTTTACCACTTTTGACGTGTGTGTGGGGTCATTGGCCTGTTGGAACACCCAACTGCGTCCAAGACTCAACCTCCGGTTTGATTATTTTTTCTTGTCCTGAAGAATTTGGAGGTAATCCTCCTTTTTCATTGTCCCATTTGCTCTCTGTAAAGCACCAGTTCCATTGGCAGCAAAACAGGCCTAGAGCATAATGCTACCACCACCATGCTTCACCGTAGGTGTGGTGTTCCTGGGATTTAAGGCCTCACCTTTTTCTCCTCCAAACATATCGCTGGGTATTGTGACTAAACAGCTCCATTTTTGTTTCATCTGACATCACATGAACAAAGATACGGCCTGCTGGTGGAAAGTTCTGTGGTCAGATGAAACAAAAATTGAACTGTTTGGAGAAAAGGTGAGGCCTTTAATCCTGGGGACACCATCCCTACACATAGATCGTAAACTTGTATTGAATGTCACAGTAACAAACAAATATTCAATACAAGTTTACGATCTGTGTGTCACAATAACAAACAAATATTCAGTACAAGTTTACGATCTATGTGTCACAGTAACAAACAAATATTCAGTACAAGTGTCACAATAATAAACAAAAATCAGTACAAGTTTACGATTTTTGTGTCACAATAACAAAAAATTATTTAATACAATTTACGATCATGTGTCACAATAACAAACAAATATTCAGTAAAAGTTTACAATCTATGTGTCATAATAGCAAACAAATATTCAATAACAGTTTACGATCATGTGTCACAATAAACAAATACACAATACAAGTTTACGAGATATGTGTCACAATATCAAGCAAATATTTAATACAAGTTTGTGATCTGTGTCACAATAACAAACAAATATTCAACATAAGTTTACGATCTGTGTCACAATAACAAACAAATGTTCAGTACAGGTTTACGATCTATGTGTCACAATAACAAACAAATATTCAATACAAGTTTACGATCTATGTGTCACAGTAACATACAAATATTGAATACAAGTTTACGATCTATGTGTCACAATAACAAGACAATATTCAGTACAAGTTTCCAATGTCAGACATATTCTTCCTTCTTATTGAGAATGAATAATGTAAGAAAGCTGACTTATTATATGACATGTTGGAGGAGTTTTATGCGCCACCATTTGACTTATGAAAGAACGTTGATCAATAAATCCAGCAGTTGGAGAACAACCATGGCTCACTTTGGGTATTGTAAATGATTTTTTAATTATGGATTCATTAAACTAACTTACCCTGTAATAAAAAGTTTTCCTCCTGTCAGAACAAATGATTTCATTGTTTCATCGTCCAAAGTCAAAATGATTCTTTTATCACAGGCAATCTATTTCGTGTTACCCAGCCGTGCATATATATATATATATATATATATATATATATATATATATATATATATATATATATATATATATATATATATATATATATATATATATATGTATATATATATATATACACATATATATATATATATGTATGTATGTATATATATATATATATATATATATATATATATATATATATATATATATATATGTATATATATATATACATATATATATATATATATAGAGTAGTAGATTTTTTTTTAAAAAAGCTTTTATCATTGTAAAGGACAATGTTTTATCAACTGATTGCAAAGTAAATTTGTTTTAACTATTCAATTAACCAAAAATATGACTTATTTTATCTTTGTGAAAACATTGGACACAAAGTGTTGTTAAGCTTATGCGATGCGATGCAAGTGTAAGCCACTGTGACACTATTGTTCTTTTTTTATATATGTAAATGTCTAATGATAATGTCAATGAGGGATTTTTAATCACTGCTATGCTGAAATTATAACTAATATTGATACTGTTGTTGATAATATTCATTTTTCTTTCACTACTTTTGGTTTGTTCTGTGTCGTGTTTGTGTCTCCTCGCAATTGCTCTGTTTTTTGCAGTTCTGAGTGTTGCTGGGTCAGGTTTGGTTTTGGAATTGGATTGCATTGTTATGGTATTGCTGTGTAGTGGTTCGTCGGATTGAAAAAATAAATTAAAAAAATAAATTAATTAATTAATAAAATTAGAAAAAAAATCGTTTTTTTTAATGAGAATCGATTCTGAATCGCACAACGTATTCGATTCGATTCGTATTCGAATTGATTTTTTCCCACAACCCTAATATATATATATATATATATATATATATATATAAAGAGTTGAACATTTTACTGTTGGAGTTGTTTGAAAGCCTAGAGAAATGGAGACCTTCTCAAATATCAAATATTAAAAGGAAATTATCTCATAGAAAGGAAGGCGTTTGTGTGAACTTTGGGAATTTGGGGAAGTGTAAAATTATTTTTGTAGTCAAATATTTTGCATGAGTTCCATATTTTTGTCGATAAATGATATCACCATACAACTTTTCCACTTCCGATAATGTCATGATATCAGAGCCTCGCGTCTTGGCTGATATGATATCAGCAGGAATCACACGTGTTGTTTAGTAGTGTGGTATGTTAGAAAAAGGTTTGGTCGTTCAAGGAACATCCATCCATCCATCCATCCATTTTCTACCGCTTATTCCCTTTCGGGGTCGCGGGGGGCGCTGGCGCCTATCTCAGCTACAATCGGGCGGAAGGCAGGGTACACCCTGGACAAGTCGCCACCTCATCGCAGGGCCAACACAGATAGACAGACAACATTCACACTCACATTCACACACTAGGGCCAATTTTAGTGTTGCCAATCAACCTATCCCCAGGTGCATATACATTATTATTTGTATCCCAAATATAGATGAGTGCTATCATTAAGTTGAATTGGGGTGGGAATTGTTTTTTGTGACACCTAGTGGTCTAAAGAATTCATATGTGACACATAGATTGTAAACGTGTACTGAATATTTGTTTTATTGTGATGGCCTGTCACAAGACTGTCACATGACTGGCACATGACTGTCACATGACTGGCACATGACTGGCACAAGACAGGCACATGATTAACAAATAACTGGCACTGGACTGGCACATGACTGACACGTGACCGGCACATGACTCACACATGACTGGCACAAGACAGGCACATGACTAACAAATAACTGGTACATGACTGACACATGACAGGCACTTGACTGGCACAAGACAGGCACATGATTAAAAAATAACTGGCACTGGACTGGTACATGACTGCCACGTGACTGGCACATGACTCACGCATGACTGTCACATGACTGGCACAAGACAGGCACATGACTAACAAATAACTGGTACATGACTGGCACTTGACAGGCACTTGACTGGCACATGACTAACAAATAAGTGGCACATGACTGACACATGACTGGCACATGACTGACACATGATTGGCACAAGACAGGCATATGACTAACAAATAACTTGCACTGGACTGGCACGTGACTGGCACACGACTCACACATGACTGGCACATGACTAACACATGATGAACACATGACTGGCACATGACTAACACATGATTGGCACATGGTTAACGCATAATAAACACATGATTAACACATGACTGGCACATGACTAACAAATGACTGGCACATGTCTAACACATGATTAACACATGATTAACACATGACTGGCACATGACTAACACATGACTGGCACATGGTTAACACATGATTAACACATAAATGGCACATGAAATTAATAACATTAGATTATTTTCAAATATTTGATCAATTATATTTGATATTGTTTAAATATATGATGAAAAATAAGTGATATTGTTTAAATCTATGATAAATAATATTTGACCCCAAAAAGGGACAAGCGGTAGGAAATGGATGGATGGATAATGTTTGAATATATGATAAGTAATATTTGATAATGTTTAAATATATGATCAATATTGTCTGATATCGTTTAAGTATATGATGAATAATATGTAATAAGTTTTTCTTAAAATACTCTGTTCAAATACATGATAAATAATATTTGATATTGTTTAAATATTTGATCAATCACATTTACTATTGATTAAATATATGATAAATAATATCTGATATTGTCTAAATATATGATAAATAATAGTTGATAATGTTTAAATATATGATCAATAATTTTTGATATTGTTTTAATATATGACAAATAATAAGTGTCATTGTTTAAACATATGATGTATATTATTTGATATTTGTTAAATATATAATACATAATATTTCATATTTTTTAAAGATAACATCAATAATATTTGACATTGTTTAAATATACAATATATAATATTTGATCTTTTTTAAATATATGATAATTAATATTTTATATTGATCAAATATTCGATATATAATATTTGATATACTTTAAATATATGATAAATCACATTTGATATTGTTTAAATATATGATGAATAATATCTGATATTGTTTAAATATATGATCAATAATATTTAAATGTGTTTGAATATATGATAAATAATGTTTTATATAGTTGAAATATATGAAAAAAGTGTTATTGTTTATATACATATGATATATATTATTTTATATTTGTCAATATATAATAAATAATATTTGATATTGTTTAATTATATGATCAATAATATTTGTTATTCTTTAAATATATGATATACAATATTTGATATTTTTGAATATATGAATAATAATATTTGATATTGCTCAAATGTATCATAAATAATATTTAATATTGTTTGATTATATTAACAATATGATTTGATATTGTTTGAATATATGATCACTAGTATTTGATATTGTTTCGTAAATAAAAAAATTGTGTTCAAATATGTGATAAATATTATTTGATGCTTTTTAAATATATCATATATAATATTTGATATTGTTTAAATATGTGATCAATAATATTTGATATGTTTCATATATATGATCAATCATATTTGACATAATTTACATATATGATAAATAATATATAATATTGTTTAAATACATGATAAATACTATCTGATATTGTTTAAATTTATGATAAATAATAGTTGATATTGTTTATCAGATATGATAAATAATATATGATATTGTTTAACTATTTAACTAATACTATCTGATATTGTTTAAATATATAATAAATAACATCTGATATGGTTTAAATATATAATAAATACTATCTGATATGGTTTAAATATGTTATAAATAATATTTGATATTGTTTCTTAAGAGTATCCAAACTTTGAGGCTGGTTTTGACGAATGAAACAAGTGTAAACAATAATATAGATATATAAAAATTAGGAATATTCAACAAGACAAATATGCAAACAACTTCAAGTAAAAAAATAATAAAATCTTGCATGGCAGCTTTTATGTTGTCATGGTGACAAATATTTTTTCACATTAATATTTATCGTCATTAATCTGTGTTGTTATGATTGTATACATTTAATAACCATTCCAACACAATCAAAAAATATATATTTTTGAAATATTATTCAAGTCAACGTTTTAACTTTATTACTTTTTGAGGGCCGCAGTTTGTTTAAAAGACTACTGAAATGAGATGTTCTTATTTAAACGGGGATAGCAGGTCCATTCTATGTGTCATACTTGATCATTTCGCGATATTGCCATATTTTTGCTGAAAGGATTTAGTAGAGAACATCCACGATAAAGTTCACAACTTTCGGTGCTAAGACAAAAGCCCTGCCTCTACCAGAAGTCGCAGACGATGACGTCACCCGTGTGATGGCTCCTCACATATTCACATTGTTTTTAATGGGAGCCTCCAACAAAAACTGCTATTCGGACCGAGAAAACGACAACTTCCCCTTTAACTTGAGCGAGGAAGAAAGATTTGTCTTTGAGGATATTGATAGCGACGGACTAGAAAAAAAAAAAAAAAAAAGTTTAACAAAAAAACGCGATTGGGACGGACTCCGATGTTTTTAGACACATTTACTAGGATAATTCTGGGAAATCCCTTATCTTTCTATTGTGTTGCTAGTGTTTTAGTGAGTTAAATAGTACCTGATAATCGAAAGGGTGTCTCCACGGGTGTGTTGATGCCAATGTCTCAGGGGAGTCGACGGCAGCTATGGACGGCCCAAGCTCAGCTTTTCTCTGGTAAGAAGCGACTTTTTAACCACAATTTTCTCACCGAAACCTGCTGGTTGACATTCTGTCTTGATTCATGTCTGCTTGACCGCGCTCTGATCCATAGTAACGTTTCAGCTCCAGGAATTTTAAACAAGGAATCACCGTGTGTTTGTGTGGCTAAAGGCTAAAGCTTCCCAACTCCATCTTTCTACTGTGACTTCTCCAATATTAACTGAACAAATTGAAAAAGATTCAGCAACGCAGATGTCCAAAAAACTGTGTAATTATGCCGTTTAAGCAGATGACATTTAGCTGTGTGTGTGTGCATCGCTCATACTTCCTAAAAACCCGTGTTGTCTTGCGTACACGTCATGATTACACAACGTTTCCAGGACGAAACTCCAGGGAAATTTAAAATTGTAATTTAGTAAACGAAAAAGGCCGTATTGGCATGTGTTGCAATGTTAATATTTCATCATTGATATATAAACTATCAGACTGTGTGGTCGGTAATAGTGGCTTTCAGTAGGCCTTTAAACTAAATTACTGTTTTCTGTGATAAAATTATTCAATTACAACTTTAAGAGGAATGTGTTGTTTTCAAACAAAATCAATACAACAATGTTTCATATAATATATATATATACATATATATATATATGAAAAAATAAAAAACAAAATAAAATAATGAATTAATAAATTAAAAAAAATAAAAAATATTATTTTAAAAATTAGAATCGATTCTGAATCGTACAACGTATCCAAATCGATTTTTTCCCACACCCCTAATATATATATATATAAGACATGCACCTGGGGATAGGTTGATTGGCAACACTAAATTGGCCCTAGTGTGTGAATGTGAGTGTGAATGTTGTCTGTCTATCTGTGTTGGCCCTGTGATGAGGTGGCGACTTGTCCAGGGTGTACCCCGCCTTCCGCCCGATTGTAGCTGAGATAGGCGCCAGCGCCCCCTGCGACCCCGAAAGGGAATAAGCGGTAGAAAATGGATGGATGGATGGATATATATATATATATATATATATATATATATATATATATATATATATATATATATATATATATATATATATGGGAAAAATCAATTTGAATACGTTGTACGATTCTCATTTTAAAAAAAATATTTTTTTGCAATAATTTTTTTTATTTATTTATTTTTATTTTTTATTTTAGCGTTTTTATCAATCCAACAATCCACTACACAGCAATACCATAAAAATGCAATCTAATTCCAAAACCAAACCTGACCCAGCAACACTCAGAACTGCAATAAACAGAGCAATTGAGAGGAGACACAAACACGACACAGAACAAACCAAAAGTAGTGAAACAAAAATGAATATTATCAACAACAGTATCAATATTAGTTATAATTTCAGCATAGCAGTGATTAAAAATCCCTCACTGACATTATCATTAGACATTTATAAAAATAAAATAACAATAGTGTCACAGTGGCTTACACTTGCATCGCATCTCATAAGCTTGACAACACACTGTGTCCAATGTTTTCACAAAGATAAAATAAGTCATATTTTTGGTTCGTTTAATAGTTATAATAAATTTCCATTATTGCAATCAGTTGATAAAACATTGTCCTTTATAATTATAAAAGCTTTTAAAAAAAAAAGTACTACTCTGCTAGCATGTCAGCAGACTGGGGTAGATCCTGCTGAAATCCTTTGTTTTCAATGAATACAGAATCGTTTTGAATCGGAAAATATATCGATATATCATCGAATCGTGACCCCAAGAATCGATACTGAATCGAATCGTGGGACACCCAAAGATTCGCAGCCCTAATATATATATATATATATATATATATATATATATATATATATATATATATATATATATATATATATATATATATATATATATATATATATATATATATACACATATACTGTATATATATACATAAATATATATATAAATATGTATAACATATTATGTATAACACATAATTCCTTTTTTAAATAATAATTACTGTTATAAAATTCCTGATTCCTGAAGGAATCAATAAAGTACTATCTAAAATAATAAATAATACATTTTAAAAATAATTAATACCTTTTTCCAATAATAATTGATCCAATTTAAAATAATAATTTATAATTTTTTAAATAATAAAGACATTAATGCATTATTTTTACATATATATATATGTATACAATGATAGTAATTTAAAAGTACATGCAAATTTGTCTTTGAGCTGGAAGAGTTGGAGGCCACAACAAAGTATATTTAAAAAATGTTATCTTGGCAAATTCCTTCTTTGTTGTTTTACAACATGAAAGTATTTACAATCGTCTTTGTTTCATTTTCACTTCCTGACCCCATCACTTACTTTGATCTTCTTTGTCCTCGCCGCCCTCACGAGCCTCCACGTTGCCCCGGAAGCCCGCAGAAGGGACGATAGCGGCCGCCAGTGCCGTGGATCTGGAGCTGGACTCCAGGATGAAGGGGCTGCTGTCCTGGTGTTGTTGTTGTTGTTGTTGTTGTTGTTGTTGTTGTTGTCCTGCGCTTTTGGCGCCAAGGAGCTGAGGTTCCAGCTTGACGGCATCGGGAGCGCGCTGCGCGGGCCCGCAATCCAGCCAGGAGCGGTGGTACCGCGGCTCGGTGGCCGGTAAGTAGGGCTGGTAGTGCGAGCCGAACGGACTCCAAGAGGCGGGGAAGCTGCAGGGCGGGAAGGAGTCCGCCAGCGGGTGCTCGGACGCCGGCAGCGGACACGGCCCCGCGGCGCTGGAGCCCGGGTATTGAACCCCGGGGAAGACCTCCTCGCTTTCCTGGCCGATGATGGCGTCCACGTAGTAGCTGCTGACTGGCCCCGAAATAGACATCTTGCGATATCATTCCTGTATCCTCTAGCAACTTTCTTTTCGCATTCTTCTCATCTTCTTCTTCTTCTTCCTGCGTCCTCGTCTCTTTCCTCCACGCCCTCTCTCTCCTCCGGCTTTCCCTGCCACGCACCGAACACGCGATACAGATCCCACTGGTATCGCCCCGTATCGATTCGAAACCGGGCCGATACACAGCAGCTCGTTCTGATCTTTATCGAAATATAAACCTGCACTTAATATAAAAGGAAAATGTGTCCGCATTGGACTAGGACAAGTGGACTCAATAATAAACACATGCATACATTTATGAAGTGGAATACGTCATTAATACATTTTTTTTAAATAACAATTAATACATTTAAAAAAATAATCCATATTGTTTTGTAATAATAATAATGAATACATTTTAAAATAAAAATTAGTAAGTTTTTTTACATAATAATTATTGCATTTTTAAAGTGTAATACATTTTAAATACTAATTAATACATTTTTGAAATAACCATTAATACATTTTAAATAAACCATATTTTGTAATAATAATTAATACATTTTAAATTATATTTTTTAAATTTTTTACATAATAATTACTACATTTTTAAGTGTAATGTTTCTTAATTATTAATTAATACATTAAAATATTATAATAATTATTTTTTTCAAATAAGAACGAATTATTTTTTCAAATAATAATTATTAGCTTTTTAAATAATTTTTACATGTTTCAAATAACTAATATAAAGAATTAAATAATTAATATTTTTCTCAAATAATAATACCTTAATTTTTCAAATAACAATTAATACATTTTTTTAATGATAATACATTTTTCAAATGATATATAATAATTTTTTTAAATAATCAATGCATTTCAAATAAAAAATTATACATTTTAAAATAATAATTAATACATTTTTAAATTGTATTTTATGCATTTTATTTAAATAATTCATACATTTTAAAATAATAAAAAAATTAATAAATGTTTGCAATGTAATATATTTTTAAAATAATAATTAATACATTTCAAATAATAATGACTACGTTTAATAATAATAATAATAATACATTTTAAATAATATTTAATACATTTTGTATCAACAACAATACAGTTCATGCATTTTTAAAATAATAAATAAGACATTTTAAAATAATAAATAACACATTTTAAAATAATGAGTAATGCATTTAAAAAGAAGTAAACACATTAATACATGTTTAAGTGCGAAACAGAAATTATCTTGAATATTTTCTGACCCTGAACCTTGAATAATATGTTTGTTATTTGTGATGTGTTTTAAAAATAAAATATTTTTACATCGAATTTACTAATAATAAGGATACCAATCTAAACTATAGTATGATCATATTTACCAATAAAGAACAAACTGTGCTTCAAAACAGCAAATACACATTTGATGTCTTCACATTTAGCT
The DNA here is from genome assembly GCF_033978795.1 of Nerophis ophidion. NCBI lineage: Eukaryota > Metazoa > Chordata > Actinopteri > Syngnathiformes > Syngnathidae > Nerophis > Nerophis ophidion. The sequence goes on from NC_084617.1 coordinate 31,431,923, forward strand.
CCATGTAATTTTTAAGTCTATTTTCCATATTTGTGATGTTTTCATTTGTTTTCATATATTTGCTCATTTAAAAAAGCATTAAATCCTTCAACGTCCCCCAACAACGAATTCCTATTATTTGTAAACAATAACAACAACAACAACAACAACAACAAAATACGTAAATTAAGGACTAACAAATCATTTTTTGTGCTAAGTATCGATTTCATAATCAAAGGATAATTAAGTGCAGACAAAAGGATTATTGACAATACATCAAACACACAGCCTGTACTTATAGTTAATTGTTTATTTTCTTGACTTGAAGATGAATTGATTTATTTAATTCTAAAGTAATGCACTTTTAAAAGTTTTCATTTGCAACTTTTTTATACGTATAATATAGTATATTATAAATATAATCAATTATTAATGCGACCTGGCTGGATGCATTAATAATTGATTATATTTATAAACAAAATACACAGAAAATTACCCATAAAATGAATACAATATACATTAAGATGCAAACAACTTGAATCGATGTCTGAACAAAAAACATTCTTAATTTTGTACATGACAATAATATATTTCATTATTGATAAATGTACTTTTATTTTGAACATAAAAATGAAGCTGCAGGCTAACTTTGAACAATAATCGCTGCAATTGTACTTTTTGAACGGCAGGCAGCACGTCCTCAATAATATTGAATATTAATATTTCAATTAATATGTGAATTAATAATATTCCGATTCCATTCTTAGTTAATATTAATAAGTGGTCATTTGAAGAAAAAAAAGTCTGTATGTGGTTAATGTGATTTTTTTTAATGGTTGATTAAAGACAGTTAGAATGGTAAAAAGTGCATTATTTACATCTTCATCACATTGGTAAAAAGTTATTTAAGTATTTATTTGATAATGGGTTGTTTCTAGTTAATTAAAGATCATTATAATTGTAAAAATATGTTTTATTTACGATTAATTATTATTTAAATTAACTTTAGTCACCTGAGTAATGAGTGCTACTATTTTTAAAGTATTTATCCGATAGTGTGATTTTGTTATATAGTTTATTAAAGATAATTATATTCATATTTACAATTATTATTATTATTTAAATGGACTTTCGACACATTTGTAGTAAGTGCTACTATTTCCGAAGTATTGATTCGATAATGAGATGTTTCTATAGTTAATTGAATATAATTATAAGTGTAAAAATGTTTTATTTACGATTATCATTATTTAGATTTACTTTCGACACTTTTGTAGTAAGTGCTACTATTTCCAAAGTATTGATTTGATAATATGATAATTTTATAGTTCATTAAAAATAATTATAATTGTAAAAAGTGTATACTTTACATTTTCGTCACACTGGTAAAAAGTGATACTATTTTTAAAGTATTTATTTGATAGCGTGATTTGTTTTATAGTTAATTAAATATATTTATAATTATATTTACAATTATTATTATTTAAATGTACTTTCGTCACCTTTGTAGTAAATGCTACTATTTTCAAAGTATTTGAAAATGGTGATTTTTTTAATAGTTAATTAAAGACAATTATAATTGTAAAATTGTATTCCCGAATGTTATTATTTAAATTGTCCTCACCTTTGTAATAAGTGCTGATATTTTCAAAGTATTTATTATATTTTTGTCCAAGAAGACTAATGTTCTGTTAAAAAAAAAAGAACATTTGACAAAATAATAATGAACTTTTCCTCCTAAGTTGTCCATGTTTTTACAGGAGGCCCTAATGATGCCGGTAATGACGTCGGTCATATTTTAATGCCTGTATCATTCTTTTATACGCCCGCGGGCCCCAAATGGCCCCCAAGCCGGACTAAGCGCGGAAATCTTCCCGCCTCTGCACCTGAACGTCTCGTGACGTGTTTTACTGTGGCATTAACTTCCGCCGTTGCCGTTAACGTTAACGAGCACCGGCAAGGGTTCGCGTGCACTATTTTTGAGTCGCTTTCAAAAGCGTCATAAAATTCACGGCTTCACTTTTATGGCGCTGATATACGAGGCAGGTCCTACTTGTGCGGGCCCACGCCGGGACACGTCCCACTCCGCCGCCGGACTGCCAGACGCCAACAACGGAATAGAAGAAGCCCGCGAACGAATGGACGAATGAATGAATGAATGAATGAATGAATGAATGGCTTCTGGATCGGATTTACTTAATTATGGACTCAAAATGTTCTTGTAAGTTGCATCACTTTTTTTAAAAATCGTATTATTGGACTGGAATAATAATATAAATCCATGAAGTTTGTGTGTGTAAAAAATATTAATGCATTATTATAATGAATACAATTATTTATATTACATTTTAATTATTATTATTATGTATATTTATTAATGCGTTATGTATTTGTAATCAAACGTGCATGTTATGACTCCCTAAATGTATCATAAATATAATCAGAGTTTGAATATCCATGTGAGGATCGAAGGTTGACGATTAAGAACATCGAATTCCAATTCCATCCATCCATCCATTTTCCTACCGCTCATTCCCTTTTTGGGGTCACGGTCTGCACTTCTTCACATTTTTATTTTCAACATAATCTCCTCATAAGCAGTTGTTTTCCCAGATGTCAGAAAACCAATAATGTTATCGATTTTTTTCCCCTCCCTTTTTGTTTTCTATCGACAAGTCGTACTTAATTTGCCGGTCCTTGAACGCACCATGGTGACATTCTGCTGCTTTTGAACAATGACGTTTTGTTTGTATTTAATTTCTTCTTTTTTAAAATAATAATTACCATTTTTTAAAGATAATAATATATTTGGAATAATTCTATTTTTAAATAATAATACATTTTAAATAATAATTAATATTTGATTTTAAATAATCATTCGTACATTTTAAAATAATATTTATTACATGTTTTAAATAATCCATCCATCCATCCATTTTCCTACCGCTTGTCCCTTTGGGGGTTGCAAGGGGTGCTGGAGTTTAAATAATAAACACATTAATAGATTAAAACATAAAAATTCCAATTTTAATCTTTAATATAATTCAACTTTACTGTGCTTCTTCATATTTGTATTTTCAATATCATCTTCTCACATTCATTTGTTTCCCCAGATGTCAGAAAGCCAATACATCGATTTGTCCCCCCTTAACATATATATATATATATATATATATATATATATATATATATATATATATAATGTCGACAAGTCGTACTTAATATGCCAGTCCTTGAACGCACCACGGTCACATTCTGCTGCATTTGAACAATAACGTCTTGTTTTTATTTCGTTTCTCACATTTGTTTTAAATAATAATACATTTAAAATAATAGTTATGTATATTTTAAAAAGCACACAGTTTAAATAATAATTAATATGTTTTAAAATAATAATTAATACATTTTTAAATAATAATTAATACATTTTGAATAATAAACACATTAATAAATTAAGAACATCAAATACCAAATGTAATCTTTAATACATTTCCGACATTCACGCACTTCTTCATAGTCAGCATTTTTATTTTCAACATCATCTCCTCATAATCATTTGTTTCCCCAGATGTCAGAAAGCCAATAATGTTATCGATTTTTTTTTTCCTTTAAAGTGGAAAACACTAATGAATGATTCAGATTCTTTTTCAAATGATTTTATTACAAAAAATGCACATTATCTGTGATGTATCACGTGTTATTCATTAAACGTGAAATAAAACTTGTCAATGTCAAAGACGGCTATAAAATAGGAAGTTGTGTGTTTAATAAGGGTGCAAAAATGGGTATTGAATTGTTATAATTATGTTTTATGACCTGCTATGAGGTTGCGACTTGTCCAGGGTGTACAACGCCTTCCGCCCGAATGTAGCTGAGATAGGCACAAGCGCCCCCCGCGACACCAAAGGGAATAAGCGGTAGGAAATGGATGGATGGATGTTTTATGACCTGCAATGAGTTGGTGACTTGTCCAGGGTGTACACCGCCTTCCGCCCAAATGCAGCTGGGATGGGCTCCAGCGACCCCCTGCAACCCCGAACGGGACAAGCGGTAGGAAATTGGATGGATAGATGGATATTTTGTGACAGTTGCCATGGTAACTTCAACACATGAACCAAAAATACATAGAAAATATGAAATATATATACAAATCCATGTTCATGTTCATGAACATGGACAAAATATACCCGTAGTCTTAGTTTGATCCAAACAAGTATTATTTCATGAATAAATAATACATACATTTATCATTTTTGAAACAATTGAAAGTAAACATTACAAACAAAAAACCCTTAATTAATAAAACAGTATACACAATAATATTAAAACTAACACGAAAACATATTTATTTTAATATTCAATGATAAATTTTCAATTTGAACAAATATTTTTTTCCCCTTTAAAACAATGAACATTTGATTTGTCTTTGACTTAAGTGCATACTTAAGTGTATTGACGCTGAGAAGTGTGCAAACTGCAGTGCACTGTCAGCAGTTAATAATAATAATAATAATGATAATCCAGCCATCCATTTTTCTATCGCTTGTCCCTTTCGAGGTCGCGGAGGGTGCTGGAGCCTATCTCAGCTGCATTCCGGCAGAAGGCGGTGTACAAGTAACCACCTCATCACAGACTAATAATAATATTAGTATTAATAATAACAAAAATAATTATAATGTTAATAATAATAATAGGTGACATATTGGTGTTGCACAAAGTGATTACAGAAGATCTCTCCAATGAAACTTATAGAAAACTGCAATATAATGGGGCCAAAGAAAGTTGTGAGTGACGGCATTTGATAAAGAAGGTGGAGTCAATAAAGAACTGAAAGTAAGCATGTCCACAAGCCCCTCCCTTTCTCCCTCCCCACTCATCATCGTTCATGCCAACAAGGAATGTTGAATAAAAGTATTTTTATGTTTCAGTCATCATTGTGTGTTTACTTTCCTTTCTGAGACCACCGTTGTTTTCTGTGTGGTGTCTGCCACACACTTATTGATCTGGCTATAGCTCTGATCAAAAGTTTGATTATCTTCCCGTTCCTTGTGGAACATTTGCATCATGCAAAGCCAGTTCTTACTGGTATGACAACATGAATTACATGCATAATAAGGCAGCCATGTTTGATTTATGATCACTAATATTGAGCACCATTATGTTATCAACTTGACACATTATTTTAAGGTGCAAGAACTTTCGTAGGACAAAAAAAAAAGCAAACAATAAATCTGGTATTGGTGGGAAAAAGCAATCCTCACTGATCAATCAATCAATCAATCCAAGGGAGCAATTGAAGAGGAAGCCAACAGTGCCACCCAGTGGCCAACTGATGCAAATAGTATTTTTTTCTCCTCTTATTTCCTTCAAGCAATTGTAATTAAAGTAAATATATTTATTTTATATTGTCTGTAATTAAAGTAAATATATTTACTGTCAATTGTCTGTAATTAAAATAAATATATTTAATTCATCCATCCATTCATCCATCCATTTTTCTACCGCTTGTCTGTAATTAAAGTAAATATAATTATTTCATATTGTCAGTAATTAAAGTAAATATAACGATTTTGTTATGTCTGTAATTAAAGTAAGTATGTTTATTTTATATTGTCTGTAGTTAAAGTAAATATACTTATTTTATATTGTCTATAATTTAAGTAAATATATGTATTTTATAGTGTCTTTAATTAAAGTAAATATATGTATTGTATACTGTCTGTAATTGAAGTAAATATCTTTATTTTCTATTGTCTGTAAATAAAGTAAATACATTTATTCTATATTGTCTGTAATTAAAGTAAATATATTTATTTTATATTGTCTGTAATTAAATAAATAAATGTATTTGTTATTGTCTTTATTTAAAGTAAATATATATTTTCATATTTTCAGTAATTAAAGTAAATATACTTTTATATTGTCAGTTTTAAAGGAAATATATTTATTTTACATTGTCTGCAATAAAAGTAAATATATTTATTGTATATTGTCTGTTTTTAAAGTAAATATATTTATTTTATATTGTCTGTAATTAAAGTAACTACACATATATGTTATTGTCTTTATTTAAAGTAAATATATTTTTATATCGATAGTATTTAAAGTAAATATATTTATTTTATACTGTCTGTAAATAAAGTAAATATATTTTTTATATTTTCAGTTTTAAAGGAAATACATTTACTTTATATTGTCTGTAATTAAAGTAAATCAATCAATCAATCAATCAATGATCATTTATATAGCCTCATCACTAGTGTCTCAAAGGGCTGCACAAACCACAACACAAACCACGACATCCTCGGTAGAGCCCACATAAGGGCAAGGAAAACTCACACCCAGTGGGACATCGGTGACAATGATGACTATGAGAAACCTTGGAGAGGACCGCATATGTGGGCAACCCCCCGCCCCCCGCCGCCCCCTCTAGGGGAACCGAAAGCAATGAATGTCGAGCGGGTCTAGCATGATACTTTGAAAGTTCAATTTATAGTGGATCCAACACAACCGTGAGAGTCCAGTCCAAAGTGGATCCAACACAGCAGAGAGAGTCCCGTCCACAGTGTAGCCAACAGGAAACCATCCCAAGCGGAGACCGATCAGCAGCGCAGAGATGTCCCAGCCGATACACAGGCGAGCGGTCCAGCCTGGGTCCTGACTCTGGACGAGCGGTTCATCCTGGTTCCCGACTCAGGACAGCCAGTACTTCATCCATGGCCATCGGACCGGACCCCCTCCACAAGGGAGAGTGGGACAGAGGAGAAAAAGAAAAGAAACGGCAGATCAACTGGTTTAAAAAGGGAGTCTATTTAAAGGCTAGAGTATACAAATGGGTTTTAAGGTGAGACTTAAATTCTTCTACTGAGGTAGCATCTCAAACTGTTACCGGGAGGGCATTCCAGAGTGCTGGAGACCGAACGGAAAACGCTCCATAGCCCGCAGACTTTTTTTGGGCTCTGGGAATCACTAATAAGCCGGGGTCCTTTAAACGCAGATTTCTTGCCGGGACATATGGTACAATGCAATCGGCAAGATAGGATGGAGCTAGACCGTGTAGTATTTGTAAGTAGTAAAACCTTAAAGTCACATCTTAAGTGCACAGGAAGCCAGTGCAGGTGAGCCAGTACAGGCGTAATATGATCAAACTTTCTTGTTCTTGTCAAAAGTCTAGCAACTGTAATCTTTTAATGCTAGACATTGGGAGACCCGAAAATAATACTTTACAGTAATCGAGACGAGATGTAAGAAACGCATGGATTAAGATCTCCGCGTCGTTAATGGACAAAATGGAGCGAATTTCAGCGATATTACGGAGATGAAAGAAGGCCGTTTTAGTAACACTCTTAATGTGTGACTCAAAGGAGAGAGTTGGGTCAAAGATAATACCCAGATTCTTTACCGAGTCGCCTTGTTTAATTGTTTGGTTGTCAAATGTTAGAGTTGTATTATTAAATAGAGGTCGGTGTCTAGCAGGACCGATAATCAGCATTTCCGTTTTTTTGGCGTTGAGTTGCAAAAAGTTAGCGGACATCCATTGTTTAATTTTATCAAGACATGCCTCCAGCTGACTACAATCCGGCGTGTGGGTCAGCTTTAGGGGCATGTAGACTTGGGTGTCATCAGCATAACAGTGAAAGCTAACACCGTATTTGCGTATGATGTCACCTAGCGGCAGCATGTAGATGCTGAAGAGTGCAGGCCCAAGGACCGAACCCTGGGGAACTCCACACGTTACCTTAACATAGTCCAAGGTCTTATCTTACTGACACACTGTCAGTAAGATAAGAGTTAAACCAAGACAGGGCTAAGTCTGACATACCAATTCAAGTTTTGATACGTTCTAATAAAATATTATGATCGACGGTATCAAAAGCAGCGCTAAGATCGAGGAGCAGCAACATAGATGACACATCAGAATCCATCGTTAGCAATAGATCATTAGTCATTTTGGCGAGGGCTGTCTCCGTAGAGTGATTTGCCCTGAAACCAGGTGGAAAGGTTGACACATAGATTGTTAGACGCTAAGTGTTCATTTAGCTGCTCTGCAACAATTTTTTCGAGGATTTTTTAAATAAAGGGAAGGTGAGACACCGGTCAGTAGTTTACCATGAGGTCAGGATCGAGGTTAGGTCTTTTAAGGAGAGGATGAATAACCGCTTTTTTGAATGCTAGGGGAACAGTGCCAGAGGAAAGTGATACGTTTATAATATTTAGCACTGATGGACCTAATAATACAAAGAACTCCTTGATAAGTGTCCCAGGAAGTGGGTCAAGTTAACATGTTGCTTTTTTTATTCCATTTACACGTTGTAACAAGTCTTTTAATGTTTTTTCCTCAAAACAAGAGAAACTATTTTGGAGGGCTGTATCCGCCGTATATACAGTCGTATCTGTGTTAATAGAACCCAGTTGTAGCTCCTTTCTCCTTTCTAATGACTTCAATTTTCTTATTAAAGAATTGCATAAAGTCATCTGCTGAGTGGGTGGAGCTACTGGAAGGAGTCCCTTGTTGGGTTAGCGATGTTACTGTACTAAACAAAAATTTAGAATCGTTTTTCATAAGGTGGATGAGATTTGAGTAATATTTAGCTTTAGCTAAGGTAAGCATGCGTTTATAAGTTATTAAACTATCACTCCATGCTTGATGGTGCACCTCAAGTTTAGTCGTGCGCCATTTGCGTTCCAGCTTTCTACATAATAATTTCTGAGCTCTAGTTTCTTCTGTAAACCATGGGGTACGCCTTTTTGGAGCCTTTTTTACTTCAGCGGTGGTATACTATCAATGGTTTCGCGCAGGGCGTCATTAAAGTTGTTAGTGAGGTTATCAATAGAGTCCACATACTTTGGGAATGGTGCCATTACCGAGGGCAGTAGGCCAGCAAGAGTTGTCGTTGTGGCCGTATTAATGTTGCGGCTTCTATAGCAGTTATTATTATTATTAGTTTGCGGAAAATGAGTATGAACCTCGATTTTTATAAGGCAATGATCGGACATTACTTTAGTGTACGGGAGTATCATAACTTTGGAAACGATGATACCCCTGACGAGCACTAGGTCTATCTTATTACCGTTGCAATGCGTAGGTTCATTTATTATTTGTGTAAGACCACAGCTATCAATTATAGTCTGGAGCGCTACGCACGGTGGGTCCGATGGGGTATTCATATGGATATTAAAGTCCCCCATTATAAATATATTATCGGCGTGTCTCACTAGATCATCAACGAACAATATAGTTATTTTATATTGTCAGTAATTCAAGTACATATGTTTGTCATTGTCTTTATTTAAAGTAAATTGATTTATTTTATATTGTCTATAATTAAAGTAAATATCTGTATATTAAATCGTCTGTAATTAAAGTAAATATATTTATTTTATATTGTCAGTAATTAAAGTAAATATATTTATTTTATATTGTCTGTAATTAAATTAAATATGTTTATTTTATTTTGTCTTTAATTAAAGTAAATATATTTATTTTATATTGATATTGTTCCATTAGTGACAAATACCTTTCCTGATATATCTTTTTTATTTTATTTTGCTGCCTAAAGTCTTTGTTCTGTGGGTTTATTTTCATTTTCTACCAAATAAAATCATAAATATGTCCATGATCTTACAAAGTATCAATGTGGGTAAAATTATTATTATTATTGTCAGGCTTGTCCCTGACAGTTTTGGTCTATGTCTTAGTTTTTCCTCTGCGTTTGTCTTTAGTTTCTGTCAGCACTCTTATTTTGGTTCTGTTTCCTGTTTGTCTCCCTGAGTGCTGTGTAACCCTCAGCTGTGGCTGATTGGCACCTGGCCACACCTGGGATCAATCAGCCAGTCACTATTTAAGACCTGTTTTCTCCTCCAGTCAGGGCTGGATTATTGTCGTGTCAATGTCATTTTCTACTTGTCATTCCTACTGGTTGTGTGAATGCAGCGTAGCGGTAAGCTATATTTGGTAGATGTTTTGTAGCTTACTGTTTTTTGTTCCCTGCTTCCGTTTAGTTTGTTCATAGCCCTTAGTTTGTTATATCCGCCCACGTGTGTGCTTTTTGTTTGTATCCTTTGTTTGTTCTAGTTGTAGTATTTTAAATTAAACTATGTTTTCCTGCAAAATGCCTCCCTCCTTCTCTGCATCTTGGGGTTCGTCACCAGATAACCCCGACAATTATAATGTTATGAATGAGATTTCAGCAACGTCGGTCCTGTATCTACCTGACATCAAATCCATATACAAATGTGCAGTATCGCCAAGAGGCCTAAATGACTGTAAACTGGAACCGGAAGTGACGCCTTGTGGAAAAAACATGGCGGAAATAAACAGTAATATTTTGGAAATCTTGTTAAAAAATTACTCATCTATTTTGTTTTTGTTTTTTTGTCCTTAATTGCTTTATGTAATGTGTATTATTATTACTATGTTATATGTATCAATAATTACTATGTAGCATTATGTGTGTTATTAATTACTATCTTATATGTATCAATAATTACTAATTATCATTGTGTGTATTATTAATTACATTGTTATATGTATCAATAATTACTATGTAGCATTATGTGTGTTATTAATTACTATCTTATATGTATCAATAATTACTAATTATCATTGTGTGTATTATTAATTACTTTGTTATATGTATCAATAATTACTATGTAGCATTAGGTGTATTATTAATCACTATGTTATATGTATCAATAATTACTATGTGTTATTTGTTTCGATCTGCTGCTCAGATCTTCACATGTTTGTTTTTTCATTCTCAGTCTGACCCGTTTATTTCCTGTTTTTGTCCATCACTATGGTTACACATCAGTTCACCTGCTGCTCACGCCCCGCACACCTGCTACAGATAATCACCGTCACTTTATAAGCCGTCCTCTTTTGTTTGTTCAGCCTGGGTTCATGATTTGCTTTTCACGCAACAAGTTACGCCTGCAATACTCTCAAGTATGTATATTCTCGCTAAGCTTTTCACGCTAGCCATTCATTGTTCATTCCAGTTCTCATGCTGAAGTTTTTGTTTTACTGTTTTATGTGCCTACGTGCCAGTTTATTTCTCATTGTTGTATATCCTAGCTTTTATGCTAGCGTCTTTGGTTTGCCTTTTTATTAGCACCAGTGTTTTGGTTCATAGATCATTTTCGTTAAATAAATTGTTTATATTCTTACCTTTGCTGTGTTCACTTGACGCATCCTCGAGGGAATCGAACCCGGCATCACAATGCCGAACCGGCGTAACAGTATGAACCCAGCAAAAAAGAATTCCCTCGCGTCGAACCAGAGGGAGGAACCCTTCGACTTAGGGTTGTGGTTGGAGCTCATGGCTTGGGAGCAGGAAAGACTCGGCTGTGGGCTTGAAGTCTCCTCCGAAGCCGTTCGCGCTGCCCCGAAGAGGCGGGGGGTCCAGTGGAGTGGTCCCCCGCGCGGCGGTAATGTTCTAGCACCACTTATTCCTCCCCATGGACACAGCAAGTTTCACCCCGTCCAGGATTCACCCATCATTACCGGTAATCCTGCTTGTTTTTTTTCAAATCATTCCTTCAGCTGCCATGACACTTTTTCTGACACAAGCGATGACGACATTTGGGGAACGCCCACCGGTGACGCAACACCGGCCTCTGTTGATGACATTTTTTCAGAAGATTTTTATATTGTGGACAGTAATTCTCATTCCCAACCTTTTTCGAATACCAATAACATTTATGATAAAATACATAATTATCAGGATATTTTTTCTCATTATTCTAGTCAACCTCAGTCACCTAGTTTTTCTTCTACCCCCGTTTAAACCTCATTCTCCGCCCAAGTCCAAGGTTTTTTCTCCCTTTTCAAAGGGACACTCTGGACAATATAGAGGGGATGAGTCTGCCCGCCTCCAAACCTCCCACCACCCTCCCTTATGGTCAGTCCCTGACCACAGGGAACGGGTCTGGGATTCCCGTCTGGAGAGGGGGGCTATGGCCTATAGCTGTGTTGCGGAGGTAGCGCAGACGCTACCTGTTCTTAACACTGTCAAACCGCAACCTCCTATGAGGCCACCCTTACCTGTTTTTCGGCCCGTTAAACCGCTAGCTCCTCCTAGGCCGCCGCCACCTGTAATATAAAAGTATTCCGCTCAGCTCTTCCTTGTAGACCTCCTCCACTTGACGCATCCTCGAGGGAATCGAACCCGGCATCACAATGCCGAACTGGCGTAACATTATTTGTGTTATTAATTACTATGTTATATGCAACAATAATTACTATATGCATTATTATGTGTATTATTAATTACTATGTTATATGTATCAATAAGTATATGTATTATTATTTGTATTATTAATTACCATGTTATATGTATCAATAATTACTATGGATGGTGTGTTTTATTAATTACTATGTTATGTGTATCAATAATTACTATGTTATGTGTATCAATAATTACTATGTATTGTGTGTATTACTAATAACTATTTTATGTGTATCAATAATTACTATATGTATTATTAATGAGTATGTTGTAATAGTGTTACTTACTGGTATGTGTACTAATCGTCTATATGCAGTGTATACAACAACTTGTGAAAGGTTGGTTATGAAGTCAAAGATCATCTATTGCAGGAATTGCCAAAAAGGTAAAAGTAGCACTAGTCGTACACAGGCTCCATCTAGTGGTACACCAAATATTTACTTGGTTAAAGTACAGTGTTTTAGTTTCTGAAATTCAAACAGTGTTGCTGTTTAAACTGTGTGTAATGTTACAGTGGCCAAAAATATGAAATATATTTGTTTAATAAAACCTCTTTTTTTCATGACTACTTTGGTCTACTACACTACTGTATTTTAATGTCATTATGGTGGTACTTAATAAATACTTAGGTCTATTACACGACAGCATTTTAATGTAAAGTACGACAGGGAGGAAGGAGATGGCACTACAGCAGGAGGTCTAGCGCAACGGGTATTTTGAGCCTTTGATGGATACGTAGGGTGTGTATGCTATCGTGTGTGTGCATGCAAGTCTATGTGTATATGCTAACCACATAGGATTTACCGGAGGTTGTTGTGTGTGTTGGTTGCAGCAGCAAACAAGTCCAAAGGGGAAAAGCAAAAGAGGTCCGTGATCCGAGCGAGGTCCGATCAGCAGGTGAGACGCATGGCTCAGTGCTGAGACACGGAGGCACCGCAGGAACAGGATACGACAAGGACAGGTAGAACTGGGCAAGAAGGGACAAGGAGAGAGAGAGCTGACACATGAGAAGAGCCAGAGATGCAAAGCTTACTGTAACAAGGGCTACGTTCCGGCGTAGAGTAGTCAGCAGAGTGAGCCTTTATGCTGCTGCTCCTCATCAAGACCAGGTGCGTTGATTGAAGATTGCCTCCGGCTGTGGAGGCACGTGGCCACGGTCTGCGTGGCGCATGTGAGGGCGTATCTTTCGGTGCTCGCAGCGGAGCCAGTTGGTGTTACCGCCGTGGAGGGAGAAGCAGACTGCGCGTGCACTGTAACAATGTTGGCATTATGGTATTGATTGATTGATTGATTGATTGATTGATTGATTGATTGATTGATACTTAGCTCTACTACACTACTGTATTTTTACGTTTTCATTATGGTGGTACTTAATGAATACTTAGGTCTACTACACTAATGTATTTTAATGTTGTCATTATGGTGGTACCTAATGAATATTTAGGTCTACTACACTAATGTATTTTAATGTTGTCATTATGGTGGTACTCAATGAATACGTAGGTCTACTACATTGTCATTATGGTAGTGCTTAATGAATACTTAGGTCTACTACACAACTGTATTTAAATGTTGTCATTACGGTGGTACTTAATGATTACTACGGTCTATTACACTACTGTATTTGAAATGCTCCTTGTTTTTAACTCACTTTTCGTCCAATGCTGTGACCACGCTGGCTGTACGTGGACCCCGACTTAAACAAGTTGAAAAACGTATTCAAGTGTTACCAGTTAGTGGTCAATTGTACGGAATTTGTACTGAACTGTGCAATTTACTGATAAAAGTTTCAATTAATTAATCAATCAAACCTAATAAAAGGACTGTTGACCTCCGCATCGCTTGCCTTTTCTGCATGCTGGGGTCCTGCTGCCTGCCACAAAGATGTGCACAAAACCCCACTTTTTAAAATGCACATTGAACTGAGCTATGATAAAGTCTGTCATGACTCACTCCCTACCACTTATAAAAAAGGAAGTGATGTCATCAAAATGGCAAAATAGGTCTAACAGCGGCATACAAAATGAAAAAATACATTACATGTAGTTAAATGAAATAAAACATGCTAACAAACAATGTAGGCTAACTCTGTTACTACTTGCTAATATCACTGGTCAGGCGGATGCTACATGCTAACATCTCATTACATTTGTCAATGGAGTTATATATAAATAGTTATGTGGAGCAGTGCGAACATAAAATATTTCCAATTCTAATACAACGTGTGTCACGGCGCATGCGCAGTCCATCATTCCATCTGCAGCAAGCGCCGCCAGCAGCTCCGCTAAGGGCACCCAGGGACACGCACCTGCTCGCTCTTCCCACATCGTAGCGGCGCGCCTGCAGGTCTGCAGGCAATCTACAATCAGCGCACTTGGTATCATGAGGGCCAACGCCATAAAGAGGAACGGACTCCAAGATCCAGTGCTAGAACATAGTTCACTGTTTCATAGTAAGCATCCCGTCTCTGGCTTCCTTCCTCGTTACTTGCTCTTTGTGCATCCCTCTGCCTGTGTCTTACATGTCCTCTGTGTTCTCCGCAGTATTCCTTCCGTCTCCTGTGATCGAGCTGTGCGCCTCGCTTGATTGGACTTCCCTCCGGATTTTGGACTGCTTCCCTCGATTCCCAACATCCGCTTGGATACGGAACTCTATGCTTCTCTCTGTGCCACGCCAGCAACCAGCCCTTGGGACCATACCCACACCCCGAAACCAAAGATTGCCAGCCCAAAGCCCTTCAAAGGGAACTTCAAACTCTGTCGAAGTTTTTTGGTCCATCCACCCATCCATCCATCCATCCATCCATCCATCCATCCATTCGTTTTCTTCCGCTTATCCGAGGTCGGGTCGAGGGGGCAGCAGCCTAAGCAGATAAGCCCAGACTTCCCTTTCCCCAGCCACTTCGTCCAGCTCCTCCCGAGGATCCTGAGGTGTTCCCAGGCCAGCCAAGAGACATAGACTTCCCAACATGTCCTAGGTCTTCCCCCTGGCCTACCAGTCGGACGTGCCCTAAACATCCCTAAGGAGGCGTTTGGGTGGCATCCCGACCAGATTCCTGAACCACCTCATCTGGCTCCTCTCGATGTGGAGGAACAGCGACTTTACTTTGAGCTCCTCCCAGATGACAGAGCTTCACCGTATCTCTCAGGGAGAGCCCCGCCACACTAGGGAAGGAAAGTAATTTCGGTCGCTTGTACCCGTGATCTTGTCCTTTCGGTCATAACCCTAAGCTCATGACTATAGGTGAGGATGGGAACGTAGATCGACCGGTAAATTAAGAGCTTTGCCTTCCCGCTCAGCTCCTTCTTCACCACAACGGATCGATACAGCGTCATTACTGAAGACGCTGCACCGATCTGCCTGTCGATCTCACAATCCACCCTTTCCTCACCCGTGAACAAGACTTGAACTCCTCCACATGGGGCAAGAGCTCCCAAATCCAGAGATGGCACTCCACATATTTCCAGGCGAGAACCATGGACTCTGACTTGGAGGTGCTGATTCTCATCCCAGTTGCTTCACACCCGGCTGCGAACCAATCCAGTGCGAGCTGAAGTTCCTGGCCAGATGAAGCCATCAGAACCACATCATCTACAAAAAGCGGAGACCTAATCCTGCAGCCACCAAACCGGATCCCCTCAACACCCTGACTGTGCCTAGAAATTCTGTCCATAAAAGATATGAACAGAATCGGTGACAAAGGACAGCCTTGGCAGAGTCCAACCCGAACTGGAAACTGGTCCGACTTACTACCGGTAATGCAGACCAAGCTCTGACACTGATCATACAAGGAGTGGGCTGCTACGATTAGACAGTCCGGTACCCCATTCTCTCTGACCACTCCCCACAGGACTTCCCAGGGGACACGGTTGAATGCCTTCTCCAAGTTCACAAAGCAAATGTAGACTGATTGGGCAAACTCCCATGCACCCTCAAGGACACTGCCGAGAGTATAGAGCTGGTTCACCGTTCCATGACCAGGACGAAAACCAAAAACCTTGAATTCGAGGTCCGATTATCCGGCATAGGCTCCACTCCGGTACACCTGAATAGACCTTAGCGGGAAAGCTGAGGACTGTGATGCCACGATAGTTGGAACACACCCTCTGGTTCCCCTTCTTAAAAAGAGGAACCACCACCCCAGTCTGCCAATCCAGAGGTATCGCCCCTCTATGTCCACGGGATGTTGTAGAGTCTTGTCAACCGAGACAGCCCCACAGCATCCAGAGCCTTAAGGAACTCCGTGCAGATCTCATCCACCCCTGGGGCATTGCCACTCAGGAGGTTTTTAACTACCTTGGCAACCTCAGCCCCAGAAATAGGAGAGCCCACCACAAAATTCCCCAGGCACTGCTACCTCATAGGAAGACGTGTTGGTGATATTGAGGAGGTCTTTGAAGTATTCCCTCCACTAATCCACAACATCCGCAGTCGAGGTCAGCAGAACCCCATCCTCACCAAACACGATGTTGACAGTGCACTGTTTCCCCTTCCTGAGGCAGCGGATGGTGGTCCAGAATCGCTTTGAAGCTGTCCGGAAGTCGTTTTACATGGCTTCCTCGAACTCCTCCCATGTCCGAGTTTTTGCCTCTGCCACCGCTGAAGCCGCACACTGCTTAGCCTGTCGATACCTGTCAGCTTGATGGCATCCTTCACCGCTGGTGGACACCAGCGGCTTTTAAGATTACCGCCACGACAGGCACCAACCACCTTGCGGCCACAGTTCCAATTGGCCGCCTCAACAAAAGAGGCACGGAACATGGTCCACCCGTATTCAATATCCAGTGCCTTCCCCGAGACATGTTCGAAGTTCTTCCGGAGGTGTAAAATTGAAACGCTCTCTGACAGGAGACTCTGCAAGACATTCCCAGCAGACCCTCACAATGCATTTGGGCCTACCAGGTCTATATGGCATCCTCCCCCACCATCGGAGCCAACTCACCACCAGGTAGCGATTGGTAGAAAGTTCCGCCCTTCTCCTCCCCCGAGTGTCCAAAACATGAGACCGCAAATCGGATTACACAACTACAAAGTCTATCATGGAACTGCGGCTGAGGGTGTCCTGGTGCCAAGTGCACATATGGACACCATTATGTTTGAACATTGTGTTTGTTTTTGACACTCTGTTGATGAGCACAAAAGTCCAATAACAAAACACCCATCGGGTTCCGATCCGGGCTTTGTCTTGGGAGACCCTACCAGGGTGCATAGAATCCCCCGGACAACATAGCTCCTAGGATCATTGGGATAGGCAAACTTCTCTGCCACGATAAGGTGGACACTCAGAAAGGAGTTTTTTGGTCCAATGCGACCTATTTTTCAAGCACCAACCATCCCGCTATACTTCTGATGGTGCGAAGATAGCATTTGTTTTTTTGCTGCTGTCGGGGCAGGCTCTCAAGTGGGCCTCAGCAGCCGAGGACAAGACTGTGGGCCTGAGCCCCAATCATGCAGCTTTTCGAGCCGAATTCCAGACCGTGTTCGATGACTCAGTGGACAGGGAGGACTCGGTAGCCCGTCTGCACACCATCCAGCATGGTTCCCGCTCGGTCAAGGTCCACACCCGCCCCATCCACAAACAGCGGATGGGGAGACAAAGCACCACAGAGCGCCTTCAGAAGGGGGTTAAGCGAGCAGATCAAGGACGGTTTGTTGAGGGATTGACCAACCTCGTGCCGAGCCCTCATTGAACTCGCACTCCTTTTCGACCAAGAGACTTGCTGAATGAGCAACAGAGAGAGCGCAGGTGGCCGCTAGCTCCACTCTGGCCGTCAAGTCCTGACCTGCCTATGACACAACCATCTTCTAACCCATACCTCCGCCTGTGTCTGCAACAACCATAGAACCATAGAAGTTGGGAAAATTGCACCTGGCGGCTGAGGAGAGAGAGAGTAGGTTCAGGCAGCGCCTTTGCCTCTACTGTGGCCTGGCAGGGCACACCATCCGTAACTGCCCAACTAGGCCAAAAGACCAGGCTCACCAGCAAGGGAGATCCTGGTGATTCACACGTCTATTCCCCAGAAGAAGAAGGACCCAGGCATCCTTTTTCCATCCAACCCTATCGTGGAACTCGAGGACTTTGAGAGTGGAGGCCTACTTGGACTCCGGAGCTGATGAGAGCTTCCTCAACCACAAATTCGCCCGTCAAACAGGTATCCGGCTTGTTCCAGTGAAGACCTCCCTCCCTGATCAATAATAGAATAATATAATAGAATATATCTTTATTGTCATTGTACATTCAATCAATCAATCAATCAATGTTTACTTATATAGCCCTAAATCACTAGTGTCTCAAAGGGCTGCACAAACCACCACGACATCCTCGGTAGGCCCACATAAGGGCAAGGAAAACTCACACCCAGTGGGCCATCGGTGACAATAATGATCCAGTGGGACGTCTGTGACAATAATGATTATGAGAACCTTAGAGAGGAGGAAAGCAATGGATGTTGAGCGGGTCTAACATGATACTGTGAAAGTTCAATCCACAATGGATCCAACATAGTCGCGAGAGTCCAGTCCAAAGCGGGTCCAACTCAGCAGCGAGAGTCCCGTTCACAGCGGAGCCAGCAGGAAACCATCCCAAGCGGAGGCGGATCAGCAGCGCAGAGATGTCGAGGCGGATCAGCAGCGCAGAGATGTCCCCAGCCGATACACAGGCAAGCAGTACATGGCCACCGGATCGGACCGGACCCCCTCCACAGGGGAGAGTGGGACATAGAAGAAAAAGAAAAGAAACAGCAGATCAACTGGTCTAAAAAGGGAGTCTATTTAAAGGCTACAGTATACAAATGAGTTTTAAGGTGAGACTTAAATGCTTCTACTGAGGTGGCATCTCGAACTGTTACCGGGAGGGCATTCCAGAGTACTGGAGCCCGAACGGAAAACGCTCTATAGCCCGCAGACTTTTTTTGGGCTTTGGGAATCACTAACAAGCCGGAGTCCTTTGAACGCAGATTTCTTGCCGGGACATATGGTACAATACAATCGGCAAGATAGGATGCAGCTAGACCGTGTAGTATTTTATACGTAAGTAGTAAAACCTTAAAGTCACATCTTAAGTGCACAGGAAGCCAGTGCAGGTGAGCCAGTACAGGCGTAATGTGATCAAACTTTCTTGTTCTTGTCAAAAGTCTAGCAGCCGCATTTTGTACCAACTGTAATCTTTTAATGCTAGACATGGGGAGACCCGAAAATAATACGTTACAGTAGTCGAGACGAGACGTAACAAACGCATGGATAATGATCTCAGCGTCTTTAGTGGACAGAATGGAGCGAATTTTAGCGATATTACGGAGATGAAAGAAGGCCGTTTTAGTAACGCTTTTAATGTGTGCCTCAAAGGAGAGAGTTGGGTCGAAGATAATACCCAGATTCTTTACCGTGTCGCCTTGTTTAATTGTTTGGTTGTCAAATGTTAGAGTTGTATTATTAAATAGAGTTCGGTGTCTAGCAGGACCGATAATCAGCATTTCCGTTTTTTTGGCGTTGAGTTGCAAAAAGTTAGCGGACATCCATTGTTTAATTTCATTAAGACACGCCTCCAGCTGACTACAATCCGGCGTGTTGGTCAGCTTTAGGGGCATGTAGAGTTGGGTGTCATCAGCATAACAGTGAAAGCTAACACCGTATTTGCGTATGATGTCACCTAGCGGCAGCATGTAGATGCTGAAGAGTGCAGGGCCAAGGACCGAACCCTGGGGAACTCCACACGTTACCTTAACGTAGTCCGAGGTCACATTGTTATGGGAGACACACTGCATCCTATCAGTAAGATAAGAGTTAAACCAAGACAGGGCTAAGTCTGACATACCAATTCGTGTTTTGATACGTTCTAATAAAATATTATGATCGACGGTATCGAAAGCAGCGCTAAGATCGAGGAGCAGCAACATAGATGACGCATCAGAATCCATCGTTAGCAATAGATCATTAGTCATTTTTGCGAGGGCTGTCTCCGTCGAGTGATTTGCCCTGAAACCGGATTGAAAGGTTTCACATAGATTGTTAGACGCTAAGTGTTCATTTAACTGCTCCGCAACAATTTTTTCAACGAAATTGCAAGCAAACTAATTTAGTGCAAATTCATAATGACACATATAAAACATAAGAACATGGTACTGAGATAAATAGATAAAAATACATAAAATACATAAAAATACCAAGCACACAGCTCACATGCACAGTCATTCTTTTTTATGCCTTGTGTTCAGCGACACTATTGCTCTCGCGTAAAAAAGGGTTCCTAAATATGTTTGTCCGGCATTTTATTGTCTTGTATCCCCTGCTCGAGGGCAGGAGATCTGGGGTGAGATGGGTCCCTTATGATGTTTTTGGCCTTTTTTGTCACAAGTTGTTGGTGACGAACCCCAAGATGCAGAGATGGCAGGCTTTGTCCAGGAAAAAATATTTAATGTTCAAAAATAAAGAAAATACACAAACAAGGAATTAGAAGACAGGAAACTGAAAACAGGAACCAGCAAACAGAAAAACTGAAAATAGCCAACGGCTAACAGGATCTGGCTAACAGGAAAACACAAAACAAGGAGCTAGGAGACAGCAAACTGTACACAGCTCTAGGAACCAGCCAACAGGAACAGCTTACCGCAGATAACGACATCTACAAGTATTAGCACGACTGGTAGTAATTACAATACTCCAGCACAGACTGGATGGCAAGGTAGGTTTAAATAGCAGCTGGCTGATTGACACCAGGTGTGGCCAGGTGCCAATCAGCCACAGCTGATGGGAAACAGCGCTCAGGGAGAAAAGTTGGAAATAACCAAAATAAGAGCGCTGACAGAAAATAAAGACAGGAAAAAACAAAACATAACTAAGCTGTCAGTGACAAACCTGACAGTAGCCCCCCTTCATATAACGGATACCAGATGTTGTAGGAAACCCCCTCCCAAAAAAACAGTTCAAAGTCACAGGAGGGTGGAGGGAGGACAAGGCGGTGGGCCGCCAGGCCAAGTGTCCCGGCAACCAGTGAAGAAGAGTCAGGTGGCGACGGCGAGTTGGACGCCGCCGCAATTTGTGAGGCGGTCGCCCATGGAACGACCACATCCGTGGCCAACGAGAGGTTGGTGGCACCTCTGCTGGCCCACCGGAGAGGATGGTTGCGCCCTCAGCTGGCCCACCGGAGAGGTTGGTGGCGCCCTCTACTCGCCCACCGGAGTGCATGGTGGCGTCTGCTGGCCCAACGGAGTGCATGGTGGCGTCTGCTGGCCCAACGGAGTGCATGGTGGTGTCTGCTGGCCCACCAGAGTGCATGGTGGCGTATGTTGCAGACCCACTGGGGTGAGGAGTAGCTGTGCCTCCTCAGCTGCACAGCTACTCATAGCCACCCCCCTCAAGCGACGGATCCCAGACGTCACCAGTTAGGCCCACAGATGACAGGGGTGGTGGGAGAGGGCTTGGAATGAGGCCGAACTATTCTTCAATTTAGCCATCATCACAAGAATCCTGTCAAGCCTCTGATTCATCGTAATCTCTGCGGGGTTCGTATTAGGCTGCAGTATTCTGTCACGAGTTGTTGGGGACGAACCCTAAGATGCAGAGATGGCAGGTATTGTCTAGGAAAGCATGATTTAATGTTAAAAAATAAGGAAAATACACAAACCAGGAATTAGGAGACAGGAAAACTGAAAACAGGAACCAGCAAACAAAAAAGCTGGAAATATCTAACAGCTAACAGGATATGGCTAGCAGAAAACACAAAACAAGGAGGTAGGAGACAACAAACTGTACACAGCTCTATTAACCAGCCAACAGGAGCAGCTTACCGCAAATAACGTGATCGACAAGTAATAGCACGACAGTTAGTATTGACAATACTACAGCACAGACTGGATGGCAAAGCAGGTTTAAATAGCAGCTGCCTGATTTACACCACGTGTGGCCAGGTGCCAATCAGCCACAGCTGAGGGAAAACAGCGCTTAGGGAGAAAAGCAGGAAATAACCAAAATAAGAGCGCCGACAGAAAATAAAGACAGGAAAAAACAAAACATAACTAAACTGTCAGTGACAAACCTGACATCTTTTAGGCACCTGGCACCGTACATTTAATCTAGGGAGGGGAGAGAGTAGCCAGTGATCTTCATGGCAGTTTTTATGACCCTCTGAAGTGTGTTTTTCTCTCTGCCGCTGTGCAGCTGGCATACCATACACATATGCAGTATGTCAGCACACTCTCTATTGAGCAGCCATAGAAAGACACAAGCAGTTTTTGTGACAGGTGGTTCTTTTTGAGGAGTCTCAGAAAGTAAAGTCTCTGTTGTGCCTTTTAGTGGTCACTGAGGTGTTTTCACTCCACGGCAGGTCTCCCTCGATCTTGATGCCCAGGAACCTGAAGTTAAAGACCCTTTCCACATAGTCCCCATTGATGGACAGTGGTTGGATGTTTATCGTTTTTTTCTTCCAGAAGTCTATGATCAGCTCCTTCGTCTTGGTGGTGTTAAAGACCAGGTTGTTTTCCCTGCAGAAGCCAGTCTGCCGCTCCACTTCATTCCTGTAGGCAGACTAATCCCTCCCAGAAATGAGTCCCACTACTGTAGTGTTGTCTGCAAATTTAATAGTGGTATTGCTGGCATGAGCAGGGGTGTAGTCATGAGTGTATAGGGTGTAGAGTAGGGGACTTAGCACAAAGCCCTTAGGCGAGCCGGTGCTCATGCTGATAGATGCTGAGAGGTGGCAGCTTACTCTCGCCCTCTGAGAGCGATTCGTCAGGAAGTCCAGGATCTAGTGGCAGATGGAGGAAGACAGTCCCAGCCCAGTCAGTTTGGGCACCAGTCTGTGGGGGAGGTTGGTATTGAACGCAAAGCTAAAATCAACAAAGAGCAACCTTGCATAGCTCCCCTGCTGCTCTAGGTGGTTCAGAGCAGTGTGGAGGGCTGTTGCCATAGCATTCTCTGTAGACCTGTTGGCATTGTACACAAACTTGTGAGAGTCCAATGCAGGAGGAAGATTTGAGGTGATATTCCCCCGAACCAGAGTTTCAAAGCATTTCATAATGATTGGTATAAGTGCCACTGGAGGTTAGTCATTCAAGCTGTTTAATGCATTTTTTTTGGAGTGGGACAATAATAGAGTCCTTTAGACAGGGTGGGACGATGTACTGGGACAAGGATTGGTTGAAAATCCTGGTAAAGACAACAGCCAGCTGGTCCAGCAGCTAGTACACGTCCAGGTACATCATCTGGTCCAGCAGCTTTCCTCGGGTTCAGCCTCCTTAATGTGCGCTGCACCTCATGTTCCTCCAATATGAGGATGTTGTCACGGGTTGAGGATTGTGATGCGACTGCATGTGGTTGCTCCACCTCGAAGCGAGCGAAGAGGATGTTCAGTTCCTCCGCCAGCGAGGCGTCTCCGCCAGCGATGCGTCTCCGCCAGCGAGGCGTCTCCGTCAGCCACAGCGAAGTTGTTGGATTTGTACCCGGTGATGTGCTGCACCCCTGCCACACCAGCCTTGTGTTGTTGCTGCTGAGGTGTCCCTCTATTCTCTTCTGATGTGCTGTATTGGCCTCTCTGATGACGGCTCTTCTCAGGCTGGCTCTGGCAGCACTGTACTGTGCCCCATCACCACACATAAATGCCTTGTTCCTCTCCTTCAGCAGGATCTTGACCTCACCAGTCATCCAGGGCTTTTGGTTTGTACCAAAAGGGCTCTGGATGGACACCCCCTGGGACAGATTAAGCATTGCAAGGAGCCCCTATCTCTGTCCCTCTCTGGTAACCATGTCGAGACTATCAGCTTCTGGGTGCTGGACGCCCCCGTCTCTCCGCTGATTCTCGGGAGATAATGGTTGTGTCAGCACGACCCCCACATTTCTTGAACCACGGGCAACATCTTGGCATGGAGCACGACATGCCACGCACACTGCCTCAGATCAGCAGTTCCCCCGATCAGCAGACCCAAACTCAGTTTACTTCCTGCTGATCTCGCCCATGTACCTGCTGTCCACCACGATCTTGCAGGGGTCTTCAGTCAGGAACGTGCACTATCCCTTCCTCCACACAGACCCTATGACTGCGCCATTGACTGGCTGCCCAACGCTGTTCTCCCTTCCAGCCGTTTGTACAATCTGTCACTGATTTAGTCAGTAACATCTAGTCAGTAAACATCTACTCAGTAAACATCTACCCAGTAAACATCTACTCAGTGAAAATCTAGTCAGTAACATCTAGTCAGTTAACATCTAGTCAGTAAACATCTAGTCAGTAAACATCTATGTGACAGTTTTATTTTGAGGATGATATTATGTTGTGATGTAACCGCTTAAATTTGTTTTGTTGATTGCTAATTGAGTTTGCTAAAAAAAATTCAATTCTTTACTTTGACATATTTTATTATTTACCTTTGATTGTGAATGCATGTATTTTTTTATAATGGATGATGTACCTCTGAATTATTTTTAATATGCTTATTTTGATGAATTATTTAGGCATATTTAATGCATGCAACTTTGAAATGGAGTTAAAATATAAATGTACCATATATGGTATACTATACTAATATTGCCTCTATTTATCAATATTGCAGATTTTGGGTGCTTTGTTTCCTCCTGTTGTTGTTCACCTTTTGACACTTTGGGTTGTAAATACATTTTTTTAAACTGTTACCAACTGCGTGCCTTGCGATCCTTGGTTTGAAAGTCTGGTTCGCAAAGGTTACATTACCTTCACCCGAGGCGGGGTGTGACAATCTAGTCGGTAAACATCTAGTCGGTGAACATTTAGTCAGTGAACATCTACTTAGTAAACACTGAGTGGGTAAACACCTACTGGGTAACACCTACAGGGTAAACACCTACTAAGTAACACCTACTGTGTAACATCTAGTCGGTAAACACCTACTGAGTAACACCTACAGTGTAAGATCTAGTCGGTAAACACCTACTGGGTAAACATCTAGTCAGTAAACACCTAATGAGTAACACCCAGTCGGTAAACACCTACTGGGTAACATCTAGTCGACGACAACTAGTCGGGAACAACTAGTCGGTAAACATCTAGTCAGTAAAAATCGAATTGGTAAACATCTACTTAGTAAACCCCTAGTCTGTAAACACCTAGTTGGTAAACACCTACTGAGTAAACCTCTAATCGGTAACGTTTAGTTGGTAACATCTTGTCAGTAAAAACATCCATGTGATGTTGCAACTATGTGATCTTTTAGAAATGTTGTTTAGTATACATGTTATCTTCTGACCATGTGATCATGTAAACAGGTGACCTTGTAACTATGTGATCTTGATTAAAAAATTAGATATTGTAACCATGTGATCGTGTAACTTATGTGAGTTTGTAATAAATGTGATTTAGTAGTATACATGTGATCTTGCAACCTTGTGATCCTGTAACCATGCAATTTGGTAACCATGTGATCTTTTCACTACATGTGATCTTGTAATCATATAATCCGATAACCATGTGATCTTGTAACGATGTAGTCTCATAACTATCTTATGGAAATGTGATCTTGCAACTATGTGATCTTGTAAAAATGATGTTTAGTGTGACATTTGCTGGGCATGATGGTGCGGGTCGTTCTCTCAATGATGCAGTTCGGGCTTGGACACAGTGTAAAGGTAAGAAATTATGATTTATTTAAACTAAAGAACAGACTATAAACAGAAAACTTGCACTAGGCACAAAACAAATAGCTAGCATGGGAGCTAGAAAACACAAAAGCCTAGCGCTGAAGCTAGCAAGTACAAAGCAGGTTTACCAGAATCGGGAATCAGCATCGTCACTTGTTGCGTGCAACAAAAACAAGGAAGCGAGCACGAGTCAATGGAAAAGGCAGGCTTAAATAAGGACAGTAAGAGTGAAGGGAAGGCGGAGGGAGGACATGGGGGAGGGTCGCCAGGTAGTAGGTCCATGAATCCACCGGGGACAAGTCAGGTGGCGGCGACGAATGGAACGTCGCTGCCGCAAATGTCTAGGTGGGCGACCACGAAAAGGCCACAACTGTGGCCGACGGGGATGTGGATGCGCTTGGCGAGGAGGACGACAAGGGCACGGCCACATCCGTGGCCGACGTGGAGGTGGGCGTGTCGACACCGTCGTTGTGGCGGGCTTGGAAGCAGCGGATGAGTCAGGTGTGGAATCCTAATCGATTCAAAAGAAATCAAATATCGATGTTTTTATTTTTGTATTTTTTTCGCCCAAATCATATAATTGATGTGGATGATCATATTGTCGATGTGGATGATCCTAATATCGATGTGGTTGATCATAATGTCGATGTGGATGATCGAATTGTCGATGACGATGATCGAATTGTCAATGACGATGACCCAACTGTTGATGACGCTTATCATATTGTCAATGACAATATTGTTGATGTCGATGATCCTGTAGTTGATGTAGATGATCATAATGTAAATGATCATATTGTTGATGTAGATCATAATAGCTGTACAGATTTCCTTTAAACAGAAAGTGTATTATTAAACAAAACCCGTTTTTTTTAAGTAATATAGTACTTATGAGAGCTGTTATCTATTTTATGGAAGAATATAGTTGAACATAGAACTGATATCCAATTTTATTAAAAAGTATTGATTTTGAATCAAGAATTGTTTTGAATCGGGAATTGATCCTGAATAGAACAGTTAACAAAATATTCAAATCGAATGCAATCATGTGATGCCCAAAGATTCAATGTGATCTTGTAACCATGTTATCTAATAACGTTCAAATCTTGATATTCTAAGATCATGTAAGATCTTGTAAGAATGGCGATCACTACTGGAATTTTATTTGTGCTGCAAAGTCAGACTGGGAGAAAACGGAGGCGCTGTGTCCATGCAGCTCGACTTTGTGCACATCTGGAATCTTCCTGCACATATTTTCTCCTGGCCTCACATTCCAATGCAGCTGGTGGAAATGGGACCAAAGTCCAGGAGACATTTGAGGTAAGGTAATAAAATGTTATCACTAACTTTGTCTACATTTTAACAAGTTACAAAAGTGTCAATACACGTAAAGTACAAAAATAACACAATAAAAAGAATACAAAAGCGTTAATAAACTTAAAGTACAAAAAGGATACAAAACTGTTCAAAAATATAAAGTACAAAAATAACACAAAAAAGAATACAAAATTGTTAAAAAAATATATAAGGTACAAAAATAACACAACAAAATAGGATACAAAATTCTTTAAAAATATAACGTACAAAAATAAAACAACAAAAAAGGATACGAACATGTTAAAAAACATAAAATACAAAAAAACACAACAAAATAGGATAAGAAAAGTGTTAAACATAAAGTACAAAAATAACACAACAAATTAGGATACAAAAGTGTTAATTTATATAAAGTAGAACACCACAAAATAAAATACAAACGTGTTAATAAACTTAAAGTACAAAAATAACACAACTAAAAAGGAAAAAAAATTGTTAATCAACATAAAGTACAAAAAAACACAACAAAAAGGGATATAAAAATGTTTAAAAAAAACATAAAATACAAAAATAACACAACAAAAAAAGGATACAAAAGTGATAAAAAAAACATAAAATACAAAAATAACACAACAAAATAGGATACAAAACTATTAATTAACTTAGATTACAAAAATAACACAACAAAATAGGATACAAAAGTGTTAATAAACAAAAATAACAATGTGTTTTACATTTTAAGATGAAAATAGGCAGCGGTTTATAAATACGTCCACTGTACTAAAATCGATTTTCTTATGTTTGTATTCTACTATTTTTACTGTTAAGACCCACTTTTTTTTTTTTACTTTTGTTTATTTTCAAAGGAAAATTGGTATTTTTACGTTCGTTATTTTGCGTTGGGTTTCGGCAGCCAATGGCTGCAAAGAGTACTTTGAGGCCAGGCACCAATCAATGCAAAGAGTCCCAAGAAGAAGGTGTATGATTGGTCGTTTGCGGCGAGCGCAGGTAAACAGGAAGTTAGGGCCTTGTTTGCTGCATTTCCGGTTTGACAAATTCAGCAAAGGACATTTCAAATTCAGTTATTTAGTTTGGCTATCCGGCGACCCCAAAAAGGACAAGCGGTAGAAAATGGATGGATGGATAGTTTGGCTATTTAGATTTTCAATATAACTTTCTTAAAGGATTTGCAACATAGTCACATTCAACGTATTGTGTGGTTTTCCAAACAGGCTGCCAGGAGTTAACTGCAGAGAGATACGTAAATAAGTGAATTACTGTATTTTCTTGAATTGCCGCCCGGGCGCTTATTAATTTAAAACCTCTTCTCACTCCTGTGCTTACCAAAGGCATACGGTAAAAGTGAGCATGCGCTAATTATTTTAAAAAATATTTTCACTGCAGTAAAAATTTGAGTGTTATGTAAACTTGGACCTTAAATCCTACTGAATAGCTCTTAATCTTATTCTCTTTATGCGATTTCAAATTACCGGTATTGAAATCAGCCTCCTCCATTTTGAAAATGATGACAGGGGAAGTGTCACTCTGATGTCACGAGTTTGACCAGGCGGTAATACTAAGTATGCTCTAATTATTTTGGGAAGCGAGTT
The DNA here is from genome assembly GCF_033978795.1 of Nerophis ophidion. Classification (NCBI taxonomy): domain Eukaryota; kingdom Metazoa; phylum Chordata; class Actinopteri; order Syngnathiformes; family Syngnathidae; genus Nerophis; species Nerophis ophidion. The sequence continues at coordinate 31,460,661 of NC_084617.1, forward strand.
TGACCCGGCAGTAATTCAAGGCAGGCAAGTCATTTTACTGTAAGGTATTTTTTACTTTCTTTATATTTTATCTTGAAAAATGTGTTCAATTCCTTTTAGTGTCACTGTTTTAATAGGAAGACAATGGTAGAGCAATTATAATGGGGAATTAATAAAAACAAACAAAGAAATAAGGAATAAAGAAATAAGAGAACGGGAAAAGGCGTTAAAGGTTTTTTAAAAAATAGAAATGGTTAGGACTAAATAAAATAATAATCAATATAAATATGGAATAAACATAATCCAAAATAGTTGAAATTAGTAAATGAATAGATTGTGATAAATATATAAACAACAATGTCGAAAAATACTTGGGGGGAAAATAGATTTAAAATGGAATATTATTTTGAATACTAATATCACCTTACTATATGTAATTGATATGTTTTTTTGCCAGTGTAAATATATTGTAAAAAAAAAAAAAAAAGTAATACATAATACAAAATTGACATAACCAACAAGAAGTCTTGTTGGTTATGTCATCTAAGATATAGTTATACATCTAAGAAGGACAGCTCCAGACTTGAGAAATTGATCAGGCGGGCCGGTGAAACTGGACTCACTGGTGACGGTGGCAGAGAAGAGGACTGTTGACAAACTAGTAAGCATCCTGGATGATGCCAGTCACCCTCTGCATAGCGTTATCAGTAGCCAGAGGAGCCTGTTCAGTGCTAGACTGCTTCATCCCAAATGCAGGACTAATAGACTCAAGAACTCCTTTGTCCCACACGCCATTAGACTGTACAACTCCTCTCTGGGACGGGGGGCGGGGGGTGCAAGGATGACAGGGGATTCAAAACATTAACAGTGCAATACGTTTTCATAACATGGTCACTACTGCCTACTTTGTCTTGTTATATCCTTATTTTACTGTTATATTGTTATTCCCATTGTTTTTATTCTTTTTGTAATATTTCTCTATTTTGTTTCCTTTTAAACCCCCATTATTTACTTTTTACTCTTTTTTAAATTGATCTCAACTCTGTACACTGCTGCTGGAATTTTAATTTTCCTGAAGGAACTCACCTGAAGGAATCAATAAAGTACTATCTATCTATCTATCTTGTAATTCCTACTTTCAACACTGGGTGGTGCTGCTCATACAAAGCAAGCGCTATTGTTCATGCAACGTGATGACGTCGCTGATTCAGGGTCATTCTGTTTCGGTAATGCGGTGAAATAAAACTTACACTTAGACTTAGACTTAGACAAACTTAATTGATTCACAAGGGAAATTGTTCAACACAGTAGCTCAGTTACAATGATGGAAAGTGTAAGGATGGAAAGGACAATGCAGTTATAAATAGACTAGATATAGCAATGTAAAATATAACATATCTGCGAATATATACAATATGTACTTAATATGTGTACAGTATATTATATATACCGATATAATATGTCTATAACATATATACAATATATACCAATTACCATGTACAACTTTACAGTATATGTGGCAGCCCCAGCATAGAAAAGGGAGTAAATCCAGCAGAAAATAGAATATAGACATTAAAAACAAAGAGAAGTAGCTGAAATAGAAGGTGTCAGGTAATAGACGGATATTATCTATTGCTGTATGGCCAGTGATTGCTGTATGGGGAGTGATTATACAGCTGGATGGAGTGCGGAATTAAGGAGTTCTTGAAACGCACAGTGCGGGAAGGAAGCTGAAGGAGCCTGTTGGAGTATGAACACAATATAAACATACTCCCACATCCAGATGGGAGTATGTTTATATTGTGTGTTTGTTTTGTTTCCCCCAAAATAACATTTTAAAGACATTTGTTCAGGTGTTTCTGAAATGAAATGTCAGACATGTTTCAATGTCAAAGGAAATTAACCACCGTCTTTTCAACAACAACAACGATGATGTAAATGTCCCACAGGTCTTCTGTTTACATCACACAAATATGGAGAATATATCTTGAAATATCGTATTTATTATGAATAAATGTGTTTTTATTTGTATACGAATGCGGTAGGAATGGATGGATGTGTCATACTTGCAAACCTTGAGACCTCAGATTTCGGGGGGTGGGGTGCGTGGTTGGGGGTGGGGTGGAGGCTTGGTTAAGAGGGAAGGAGTATGATTCACCAACTAGTATTTCCATATATATATATATATATATATGAAATTAGTGAATTTCAGTGAATTCTAGCTATATATATTTTATATATATATATATATATATATATATATATATATATAAATATATATATATATATATATATATATATATATATATATATATATAAAAGAAATAGTTAAATTTCCAACAGCACCTATCAAATACACAGTAATAAAAACACAGTTGTTCTACTAACTGTACTGTGCTTGCTGGTTACAAAAAAAAAAAAAACACTTATCTTTCACTATTTGAGTAACCTTTGTTCTGCCATTTGCGTATTGGCGAGCGATCTCCGAATCTGGGAACATATGCTTCACGGATTTGTTGTAGACATCAGCAAATGAGAACGGGATGTTGCTTCCAGCTATCAGCATAGCCATCTTTGTCTCAGCATAAATTACACCATCGGGTCTTCATTTTGCGAGGTGGGCCATAATACTGGGTTGTGAATGATGCTGCGCTGCGGCGCTTTGTGCTTCGCTGACCGTTCATGACTGAGTATATCCGTTCGGCCATCGTGTTCAATGGAGAAGTCTGTTCTACAACATTTACAGGCAACATACCCCTTCTCCTTCGAACTCTCCAGGATAAACTAAAATTCTTGTTTCCATTCGTTTTGGAACTTGCAAGCGTATTTCTTCATTTTGCTCGTCGACGGTGTAATACATTGGGTTGGAGTCAATAACCAGGTGACGTGATAAAGTTACGTCTCTTTACTGTGGGCTTCAGAACAGCCTCCCTAATGCATATGTTCCTTGACTGCACTTAAATGTAGAATATATGTAGAATATATTTACATTATTCATATACTATATATATAATATATTATATATATTATCCATCCATCCATCCATTTTCTACCGCTTATTCCCTTTTGGGGTCGTGGGGGGCGCTGGCGCTTAGCTCAGCTACAGTCGGGCGGAAGGCGGTGTACACCCTGGACAAGTCGCCACCTCATCGTAGGGCCAACTCAGATAGACAGACAACATTCACACTCACATTGTTTATTGTGCGCGAACTGTGGTGCTGAATTTCCCCCAGATATCAATAAAGTACATTCTAATCTATTCTATGTACAGTAGATGGCAGTATTGTCTTGTTTAAGAGGGTCAAAACATTGCTGAGTCAGGTTCTCATGGAGCTGGAGGGGGCGTGGCCTCCAGCTCTGCCTGAATTTCAGGAGATTTTCGGGAGAAAATTTGCCCTGGAGGTTTTCGGGAGAGGCGTTGAATTTCAGGAGTCTCCCGGAAAATCCGGGAGGGTTGGCAAGTATGGGATGTATTGAATTTAAGATTACTTTAGTTGTATTATTGTATATATTAGATCATGTAAATATATTAAGTATATTGTATTTATAGTATTTACAGATGTTTAAATGTACTGTACACTGTATTTATACCTTATTATTTTTCTATATTGTCTGACTTTTTAACTATCAATAATGTGTGGGTGTTTTATGTATTTATACTGTATTATATGTGTACTGTACAGTATGTATGTCCAGACTATACATATTATTGAATTATGTTTATATATTACAATTTAAAGTGTATATTATGTGTCTAGACATTATTTATTTGTTATTGTTTGTCTTGTCGGGGAATAATATATTAATATATGCGTCGTGGTCAAAAGGCTACATACACTTGTAAAGAACATAATGTCATGGCTGTCTTGAGTTTCCAATCATTTCTACAACTCTTATATTTTTGTAATAGAGTGATTGGAGCACATACTTTTTGATCACCAAAAACATTCATGAAGTTTGGTTCTTTTATGAATTTATTATGGGTCTACTGAAAATGTGAGCAAATCTGCTGGGTCAAAAGTATATATACAGCAATGTTAATATTTGCTTACATGTCCCTTGGCAAGTTTCACTGCAATAAGGCGCTTTTGGTAGCCATCTACAAGCTTGTGCATGAATTTTTGACCACTCCTCTTGACAAAATTGGTGCAGTTCAGCTAAATGTGTTGTTTTTAAAGTTAAAGTTAAAGTACCAATGATTGTCACACACACACTAGGTGTGGCGAAATTTGTCTTTTGCATTTGACCCATCCCCTTGTTCATCCCCTGGGAGGTGAGGGGAGCAGTGGGCAGCAGCGGTACCGCGGCCGGGGATCATTTGTGGTGATTTTTTTCTGATAAGAAACTTATTTCTTCAGCATTGTCCACATGTTTAAGTCAGGACTTTGGGAAGGCCATTTTAAAACCTTCATTGTAGCCTGATTTAGCCATTCCTTTAACACTTTTGACGTGTATTTGGGTTCATTGTCCTGTTGGAACACCCAACTGTGCCCAAGACCCAACCTCCGGGCTGATGATTTTAGGTTGTCCTGAAGAATTTGGAGGTAATCCTCCTTTTTCACTGTCCCATTTACTCTCTGTAAAGCACAAGTTACATCGGCAACAAAACAGGCCCGGAGCATAATACTACCACCACCATGCTTGACGGTAGGGTTGTGTTCCTGGGATTAAATGCCTCACCTTTTCTCCCTCAAACATTTTCCTGGGTATTGTGGCCAAACAGTTCAATAAATGTTTCATCTGACCACAGACCTTTCCTCCAGAAGGTCTTATCTTTGTCCATGCGATATCAAAAAGTCCTGACTTAAACGTGTGGACAATGCTGAAGAAACAAGTCCATGTCAGAAAACCAACAAATTTAGCTGAACTGCACCAATTTTGTCAAGAAAAGCGGTCAAAAATTCAAGCAGAAGCTTGTGGATGGTTACCAAAAGTGCCTTATTGCAGTGAAACTTGCCAAGGGACATGTAAGCAAATATTAACATTGCTGTGTGTATACTTTTGACCCAGCAGATTTGCTCGCATTTTCAGTAGACCCATAATAAATTCATTAAAAAAGCAAACTTCATGAAAGTTTATGTGACCAACAAGTATGTGCTCCATACACTCTATCCCAAAAAATGAGAGTTGTAGAAATGGAAACTCAAGACAGCCATGGCATTATGTTCTTTACACGTGTATGTAAACTTTTGACCACGACGGCACATTTAGTCTAGACTCTAAGGGCACCGTGTACAATACTGATTCCCACAGAAAGTACCTGCTTCACACAGGAAGGACTTCTGGTGTGGATTGTTCATTATTCATCTGTTCGTACGCTATATTACCTTATTATTTATCTTGTTACAATCTCACTTAAATACTTTTAAATTGTCAAATATGTTTTCAGCACATTTGGAATAATGTGTTTTTTATAGACATAAATTCATGATGTTTTTTTTTTTGTTAATTGAGCTCTGTCTAAAAAGAAAACAATAATACTGCTGGGGAAATATCTGGCAGCAGTGGAAACGTTTGGCCGCTAGAGGGTGGCAGAACACCGGGTTTAAAACAATCCCGCTGTGATGCAGTACCAGATGTGACCAAGAAGTGTCACTGTGGCAACACAAATATAAGCGAGAGAGCTAAACTGTAAGCAATACTTTTTTAATCAATATTTTTGTTTCCATTCGAGCATTATATCAAATCACATAAAAATGTAAAGAATATAAACGATGTTTAGCGATCACGACTGTTTCCAATTCCAGGGCGCATTTGTCGGCCGCTGACGTCATCAACAGCCGTCCACATGCAAATTATGAATTCATACGTGAATATTGATTCATTTTTGTTTGTTTGTGCTGTATTTTGTTAATTATTGTTAAAAATATATCACGGTCAACTGTTGTTCTGCCTATTTAAATACATGTTTGACACTGAGGTGAATATAGTACATAAAAGGTGAAGGGATTATTGTATCTGTATATGACAATATTTTGTAGGAAAATGGTGTGTTTGAGTTCATCATAATGAATATTATATATCATCTTTATTGTTTCTCTCGTTGGAATGTTCTTGCAGGAAATGTGTTAGAAAGACGACAAAGTTAACACAACTAAAATGTTTGGATGATCATTTGAAGCAGGCAAAGTTATGTTGAGTTTATTAATAATGTTGATGTGCTTATTTTCATTTGCAGATTTATATGACTATGGTGCCTGACAAAGTATTGTTCCATTTTATATTTAAAAGTAAGATTTGCAAATACGTAAAAGTATGGACTAAGAATGACTTTAAGGCAGTGGTTCTTAACCTTGTTGGTGGTACCGAACCCCACCAGTTTCACATGCGCATTCACCGAACCCTTCTTTAGTGAAAAATAAAATGTGTTTTTTTTTTTTCAAATTCAAAACAAAGTTATATGTTTTTGGTAACACTTTAGTATGGGGAACATATAAGTAACACAGACTTAATTTAGAGTTATTTGGACACTAAGGGAACATATTCCAAGTAACAAAGAGTTATTTGGTTAGGGTTAGGTTCAGGGTTAGAGGGTTAGGGGTTATAATAAGGCCATGCCAAATAAGGCATTAATAAGTACTTAATAATGACTAGTTAAGAGCCAATATGTTAATCATTTGCATGATAATAAGCAACTCATTAATGGTGAATATGATCCCCATACTGTGACAATGTTTTTTTTTTTACTGGTGCACAAAATGAACCAAAATGATCACGGGTACAAGCGGCCGAAATGAGTTTCCTCCGCCGTGTGGCGGGGCTCTCCCTTAGAGATAGGGTGAGAAGCTCTGCCATCCGGGAGGGACTCAAAGTAAAGCCGCTGCTCCTCCACATCGAGAGGAGCCAGATGAGGTGGTTCGGGCATCTGGTCAGGATGCCACCCGAACGCCTCCCTAGGGAGGTGTTTAGGGCACGTCCAACCGGTAGGAGGCCACGGGGAAGACCCAGGACACGTGGGGAAGACTATGTTTCCCGGCTGGCCTGGGAACGCCTCGGGATCCCCCGGGAAGAACTAGACAAAGTGGCTGGGGAGAGGGAAGTCTGGGTTTCCCTGCTTAGGCTGTTGCCCCCGCGACCCGACCCCGGATAAGCGGAAGATGATGGATAGATGATGGCTGGACAAAATTAACCATGCATGAACATCACCTTGTTCAGACAACAAAACCAACACAGTGCATAAACTTACAACAAATTACACATTTGCAAATCATTCAGCTGTTGCCGTATCCGTAATACGCCGATAGGGAGAAGTTTGTATTCATACGATGAGTCGGGTGTGTCTTGACCTCCGCCGAACCCCTGAGGCCGACTCACCGAACCCCTAGGGTTCGATCAAACCCAGGTTAAGAACCACTGCTTTAAGGAATCGTTTCAATTTAAACTATTTTAAAGTTCCAAACACCATTTTAAAGCGCTTGTCATGTGACAGTCATGTGACTTTGGATCCCCTAAATGGCCGCAGTGAAGGCCATGCCAGGTTTTTACCATTAAAGCTCGTTTTAATACTTTATTAATTTGTCATACATATTCCCATTCTACTCTTCCTGTTATATTTCTTCATTGTTTTCATAGGAAAAAAGCTACGAAAATTGAATTTTAGCCCAAATAAATTGCTTTAAAATCCCGATGTGTCGTATTAGCGACAATAACAACAGTTTTTATATATTTAAAATATATTCATTTTATATCATGTATATATATATATATATATATATATATATATATATATATATATATATATATATATATATATATATATATATATATTTATATATATATATATATATATTGTATATAAAATCTTATTATTTAAAAAAATCTATATTTTTATTATATATTTTTATCACAAAATGTATCCTAAATGTTTATGTATCATATTATCACCTTATTTATATTTAAAATATATTTATTTTATATATATATATATATATATATATATATATATATATATATATATATATATATATATATACATATATATATATATATATATATATATATATATATATATATATATATATATATACAGTGGGGCAAAAAAGTATTTAGTCAGAACTTGTGCAAGTTCTCCCACTTAAAATGATGACAGAGGTCTGTAATTTTCATCATAGGTACACTTCAACTGTGAGAGCCAGAATGTGAAAAAAAATCCAGGAATTCACATTGTAGGAATTTTGAGGAATTTATTTCTAAATTATGGTGGAAAATAAGTATTTGGTCAACCATTCAAAGCTCTAACTAATGGAAGGAGGTTTTGGCTCAAAATCTGACGAAACATGGCCCCATTCATTCTTTCCTTAACACGGATCAATCGTCCTGTCCCCTTAGCAGAAAAACAGCCCCAAAGCATGATGTTTCCACCCCCATGCTTCCCTATAGGTATGGTGTTCTTGGGATGCAACTCAGTATTCTTCTTCCTCCAAACACGACGAGTTTTGTCACAGTCATACAAACTCCTCACAGAAAGTTCCCGAGCGCAGGATCGAACCCAGGACTTTCATATTTTGAGGCAGACACACAATATATTCACATATATAATACAATACATTTCATTATTATTATAATACTATTATAGTAGTTTTAATATATACTATAATATTATTATACTAATAATGACATATATCTTAAATGTGTATGAGAATTTGTTTTTAAGTAAAGAATATATATCAACATGTACATACATACCATCGCTCAATGCGTAATATCTATTTGTGATATTCCACAATATTTTGACATTATTGGTTGAGGATTCTTAAAAGTTGAAATTTAAATTCATGTTCTTTCCTGCAGAATTCAAAAAAGTGTATTTTGACGTTTTAATACATTTTCTTTAGAGGTTTCATTGGCAGAAATCAGAAAGTGAATTCAACGTAAAAAAAAAAATGTAAAAAGTCCTTAATCACGTTGTCATATAGACGAAAAATACAAAAGCGGAGATCTCAGGAGTGATCAAGTTTTTTTAATATGGAACATCTCTAAAAAAGCAAACCCACTGGAGCAAAAACAAGCAGCAAAACATTTTTGATTATTGTGTGAATCTTCCAAACATTCACACGTTTTCTACACCAACATTCATCTGTTTAGTATTATTCTTCTTCTCTAAATTTTGGCGCGTTCTACCTTCCAGATTTTTCACCCGATTCAAACAGTTCCAACTGCAAAGTTGTTCAGCCTAATCTGGAAATCCTCAGATTTCCCTGTATTCCAAGTCTTCCCGGAAATTTTTCCCCATTCAAAATGAATTGGGAATTTTTCAAACTTCCACCATTCCCACATTTTTCAACATATTCAAATCATTCCACCTTCAACACATTCCACTCATCCTGGACATTCAAACTATCATTTGTTCCACGTTCAAAACATTTCCAGGAATTCCCATTTTTTTCAAACCCTTTTTTCTGGTGACTACTCCTGCCACATTTTTCAACCCACTTCAACTGTTCCACTGTCAAAACATTCCTCTTAATCAGGACAAAAATCAAAGCTGTTTTATGAACTGGAAAAATTCCTGGTTTTCCTGGAATTCCAGGAATTCCATAATGCCATTTCTCAGTAATAATTTTTACTACTTCTACATTTCTCGAATGATTTGAAAATTTTCAACAACAACCAACTAATTAAAAAACTCCAAAAATTTAGCATTTTTGAAAAAATTCTCGCTTTTCTCGAAAATCCCAAATTTGCATGAAATTCCCATTGAAAATAATGGAACCTTTTTCTAAGTTCCGCAACTCCCACATTTTCATCTGATTCAAACTGTTCCAACTTCAAAATATTCAGCCTGTTCAGGAACTGTGTGCTCGACTTTAACAATTCTACAAAAAAAATCACAAATTTCCAAGAATTCCCAGTTTTTAGGGACATTCTCCTCATTCAAAATTAATTATCTATTTTTCACACTTCCACTATTCCCACATTTTTTAACTGATTCAAACCATTTCACATTTAATTCCTCCTGGAAATTCAAACAATATTTTTCCACGTTCAGCAAAATTCCAGGAATTCCTGTTTTTTTCTAACCTTATTTCCAACCTTTATTAGTGTGTTGACTCCTTTCACATTTTTTTACCCATTTCAACCGTTCCACTGTCAAAACATTCCTCTCAGTCACGACAATAAACACAAGTTGGTTTAACAACTTATCAATTCCTGCTTTTCCTGAAATTCCTTAATACCATTTTTCAATGAAAAACAGTTCAACATGTCTTGACCGATTTAAACAATTCCAACACCAAACAATTCAGCTCATCCAGGACATTCATGCTCTTAATCATTAAAAAAAAAAAATCCAGCTTTTCCCTAAATTTCCATGAAGTTCCCATTGAAATGAATGGTACTTTTTCCAAGTAGCAAAATTCCCAAATTTTTCAACCTATCCAAACCATTCCAACATCAACACATTCCACTCACCCTGGACATTAAAACTAACATTTTCACAAGATCCAAACCGAATTCCGGTTTTCCTGGAAATTCAAACTCTCCAATATTCAATCTATTCTTCCATTCATATTACATTCTGTCACTTCAACTTCAGCATTGGAGCATTCACACCTCAACTAGTTCAACTTATTCTTCTCCTTCTCCGGATTTTGGTGCGTTCTACCTTCCACATTTTTCACCTGATTGAAACCGTTCCAACTTTAAATTGCTCAGCCAATTCGAGAAAAGCTTTCCCTTGACAGATTTCCCAGACTTCCAGGTTTTCCGGGTCATTTTACCCATTCAAAATAAATTGGCCATTTTTCAAACTTCCACCATTTCCACATTTTTTTACCTATTTAAACCATTCCACCTTCAACACATTCCACTTATCCTGGGAATTCAAACTACTATTTTCCCAAGTTCCAAAATATTCCAGGAATTCACACAATTCCTTTTTTTCCCCAACCTTTTTTTAACCCTTTGTTCTTGTCGACTACTTCTCCCACATTTTTCCACAGATTTGAACCGTTCCACCGTCAAAACATTCCTCTTAATCAGGAAAAAATTTCCGGTTTTCCAGAAATTTTAGGAATACAGAAATACCCTTTCTCAATTAAAAATGTTACTACTTAAACATTTCTCAACCCATTTGGAAAAATTCCAGCATTCAGAACATTCAAATGTTTTAGCATTTTCCCAAAAAAAATCCCTCTTTTCCCAAAATTCCCAAATTTCTATGAAATTTGCATTGAAATGAATGGGACATTTTTCAAACTTCCACAATTCCCACATTTTTCAACCTATTCAAACCATTCCAACTTCAACACATTCCACTCATCCTGGACATTCAAACTAACACTTTCACAAGCTCCAAACCAAATTCCGGTTTTCCAGGAAATTCAAACTCTCCAACATTCAAACTATTCTTACATTTAAACTACATTCTGTCAGCATTTCACTTCAACTTCAGCATTGGAGCATTCACACCTCATCTAGTCAATAATAGCTTTTAAATTGTTGAATAATTTAATGTCGTGTGTGTTTGTATTAAAAATGTGTTTGTGTCATTGGGTTTAGAAAAACAGTGACATTTAACTCCTCAAAATATGTCTATTGAAATGTTTATCAGGCATGAGTAGTTTGAAAGAAAATGTCATATATTTATATATTTGACACTAGAAAAAAAGATTACAGACGCCAATAATACAAATAATAATAATAATAATAATAATAATGATTTTTAAAGACCAATCACAGAGCACTTACACACAAACAAATTATTTACACTTATACTCAGACTTATGGAAAATGTACAGTCTCTGATGACCACACATGAACATTGTTGGACTGGGAGAGGAAGCGCGTGCGCACACACACACACACACAGCACACAACACATTCACAGCACACACACACACACACTCTAACCCACACACACAAGTGAGAGCCGTGTTACTTCCTGGCCGCCATGTTGTATGTCATAAAAGTGTGTTGAAGGAGTTGTGTGTTTTATTGTCGCACACCTAAATGCGATCATGAAATAGTATGCAGAGTTTCATTGCAAAAGTGAAAGTGAAAGTAAGACATTGGTGCTTGTATTTTGAACAATCAGTATCAGACTGGGAATGCTTGGATTGGACCACAGGTGCAGAGACAAAGGAAATGTGCAGGAAAAATAGGTTTTATTCACCCGCACAACGTCTGAAAGTACAAAAATAACAAAGGAAATTGGATGCAAAAGTGTTAATAAACTTAAACTACAAAAATAATACGACAAAATAGGATGCAAAAGTGTTAATAATCTTACAGTAAAAAAATAACACAAGAAAATAGGATGCAAAAGTGTTGATAAACAAAGTACAAAAATAACACAAAAAATAGGATACACAATTGTTAAACTTAAAGTTCAAAAATAACAACAAAGTAGGACACAAATGTGTCAATAAACCTCAAGTACAAAAATAACACAACAAAATACGATACATAAGTGTTAATAAACTTAAAGTACAAAAATACCACAACAAAATAGGGTACAAAAGTGTTAATAAACCTAAAGTACAAAAATAACAACAATATTTGAAACAAAAGTGTTAATAAAGTCAAAGCACAAAAATAATACAACAAAATAGGATACACAATTGTTAATAAACTTAAAGTACAAAAATAACACAACAAACTAGGATACAAAGGTGTCAATAAACTTGAAGTAGAAAAATAACAAGATAGGAAACAAAAGTGTTAATGAAGTCAAAGTACAAAAATGATACAACAAAATAGGATACAAAAATGTTAATAGAGTTAAAGTACAAAAATAACACAACAAAATAGGATGCAAAAGTGTTAATAAACTTAAAGTACAAAAATAACACAACAAAGTAGGATACAGAAGTGTTAATAAATTTAAAGTACAAAAATAACAAGATATGAAACAAAAGTGTTAATAAAGTCAAAGTACATAAATAATACAACAAATTAAGATACAAAAATGTTAATAAAGTTAAAGTACAAAAAAAACACAACAAAATAGAATGCAAAAGTGTTAATGAAATTAAAGTACATAAATAACACAACAAAATACGGATACACAAGTGTTAATGAACTTGAAATACAAAAATAACACAACAAAGTAGGATACCGAAGTGTTAATAAACTTAAAGTACAAAAATAACAAGATATGAAACAAAAGTGTTAATAAAATCAAAGTACATAAATAATACAACAAAATAAGATACAAAAATGTTAATAAAGTTAAAGTACAAAAATAGCACAACAAAATAGGATGCAAAAGTGTTAATAAGCTTAATGTACAAAAATAACTCTAACATAGGATACAAATGTGTTTATTGACAAAGTACAAAAATAACACAACAAAATAGGATACAAAAGTGTTAATAGACTTAAAGTACAAAAATAACAACAACATAGGATACAAAGTGTTAATAAATTAAAACATTTTTCCTTATTGTTCGGTATTTGTTTCCTGTTTGGCGCTCTGAGTTAAGTTCAACTTCCTGTTTGTCTCTGAGTGCTTTTCCTCCTCACCTGTCGGTGGTTGGCATCCTGGCACACCTGTGTGTAGTTGCCAATCAGGCTGTCTTTACTTGTGTGTGATATCATGTGCGATACAAGCAGTCCTGCAGCATTTTTACTTGTGTTTGATATAATGTGCGATATAAGCAATCCTGCAGTGTGTTTACTTGAAGTACCAATGATTGTCTCTCACACACACTAAGTGTGGTGAGATATCACCCTCACCTAAGCGTGATATCATGTGCGATACAAGCAGAGTGTTTACTTATGTGTGATATCATGTGCGATACAAGCATAGATTTACTAGTGTGTAATATAATGTGTGATACAAGCATAGTGTTTATTTTGTGTGATATCAGGTGTGATACTAGCAGAGTGTTAACTAGTGTGGGATATCATGTGCAATACAAGCAAAGTGTTAAAATTGCGTGTGATATCATGTGCAATACAAGCAAAGTGTTAAAATTGCGTGTGATATCATGTGCGATACAAGCAGAGTTTTAGTTGTGTGTAATATGATGTGCAATACAAGCGTGTTTAGTGTTTACTTGTGTGCGATGCATGCAGAATGTTTGCTTGTGTGTGATATCATGTGCGATACAAGCAAAGTTTTACTAGTGTGTGTGATATAACGTGCAATACGAGCATTGTGTTTACTTGTGTGTGATACATGCAGAATGTTTACTTGTGTGTGATATCGTGCGATACAAGCAAAGTTTTACTAGTGTGTGTGATATAATGTGCAATACAAGCATAGTGTTTACTTGTGTGTGATATCAGGTGTGATACAAGCAGAGTGTTTACATGTGTGTGATATCAGGTGTGACACAAGCAGAGTGTTTACTTGTGTGTGATGTCATGTGTGATACATGCAGAGTGTTTACTAGTGTGTGATATCATGTGTGATACAAGCAGATTGTGTACAAAGATGACGGACAGTTAACATCTAAATGTAGAGATAAAATAACATAAGTATACATACAAATAGAGAAAAAAGTAAAATAAAAATAAAACAAATATATATACTGTATATATATATACATATATATATATATATATATATATATATATATATATATATATATATATATATATATATATATATACATATATATATATTAGGGCTGGGCAACGATTAAAAATTTTAATCGAAGTTAATCACACTTTTTCTCCGATTAATCGCGATTAACTGCATTGTATACGCAAAGCCCAATAATGAATTCCAAAGTAGTGTGTAGTGCACCTTTATTGGAATATTCTCCCACATGAACAAAAGTGCCAAAACATTTGTTGTGCAAACACAATTTAAATCAGTACTTGTTAAACAGTAGCAGTTAAATAGCATATTTTATGAAAATCAACTCAAAAAATGTAAATACAAACATTTAAGCTTATTGCCACTGCCAGAGTATTTAAGTTATCCTGTTTGTCATGGAAAATAAATATAATCTACATACAAATCTCTGAGCCACAATCATAACATCCGAACAGGCAATTTCTGAGGTAACAGCAGGAACATTTTTTTTTATCAGGGATCTTATGTTTAAAAAACCTATATTATAGGTAGTGGGCTGTTTTAGGGAATTTTTGATCAAATTATCCGTAGTAGCAATATTAATAATGTTGTGTTTATTCTGTGTAGTGCACTTAAAATAATAACGACCATATCTAGGAATTGATATGATGGGAATTTTCAAATTGTTTGCTTGGTGCTTTAATAAACAACGCATCATATACCTGGTACTATATTGTGATGTTATGAGCCAGGGAAAAAAGAACTACCCTACCCAGCATGCAACAGGAGTGACGAGCATGCGCGGTAGCCCAGTACAGGTTGTGTCGCCATGACGGCATCTTGTATGTTGTGATATGCACGCTCTGAAAGTAAATGTTAAGAACTCAGCCAACACTCCTCGTCTGCATTATTCATAAATAGACAGACAACACATATACTACGCTGCTTCACAGGCCGCTGGATGTAGCCGGCAAAGTATTCCCATGCTAGCTAGCCGGTCTAGCAAGCACGCGTCATTCAGTCCAAAACGGCGCGATCTATCCACATTCAGAATTGTCTGGCGGTCGTAAGTGATCCCGGAGTGACCACGCTGTAAGCCAGCCATGAAATTTGCAGAATTGTCCGGTATTTTTGCCAAATGTTCCATCTTTACCAAGAGCCCCTCCACGCCGAAGCCCGTCCGGGCGCCGCCATCTTTATAAGAAAAGGCGTTAACAAAATAAAAGCATGTAAACAACATATTAAAATGCGCGATAAAATAATTGTCGGCGTTAATAGATTGATGAGTTAACTCGTAATTAACGCATTAATTTGCCCACCCCTAATATATATATATATATATATATATATATATATATATATATATATGTGTGTGTGTGTGTGTATGTATGTATATATATATATATATATATATATATATATGTATATATATATATATATATATATAATTAGAGATACAAAAAATGGGCTTATAACACCTTAAATTCTTCCAATAAAGACAATAATTTAAGGGCATTTCTAGATTTGGATCGTTTTTCGAAGATTCTTTTAATAATTTGAGCCAGGGATGTTGTTGTGGCTTGTACAGCCCTTTGAGATACTTGTAATTTAGGGTTATATAAATAAACTTTGCTTGAGTAGATTTAAAAGTTTGGTTTTGAAAATAAAGCAAACATTTCAACTGTTTTGAAAAATGTGCTGCCATCCATCGTGAAACCAGCTTTGAATTTAACTGTTGCACACACACACACACACACACACACACACACGCAAACATACTCACACACACAGAAACACACACAAAAGCTGACCTTGAACTTGAGTTTTTACATGTCTGAGACGTCCCCTTTTTTGTCAAACTTGACCTTGACCTTGTGAGACCGTCTGAGTGCTCAGCAGACCACCACTGCTGTGGGAGACCACCAGCAGTACTACTGTGCATACAGTACATGTATACATAGTACTACTGTACTGCATGTACTGTACATTGTATTTGTATAAAATGTTTTTCAATGTATCCAACAATAATATAATAAGTCAAGGAAATGTTGTGTACATTAAACTTATTTTAGTAGGTGAACACATTACTGTAATACCTCATCATATAATATAACTATGATAATACTATACTGACAGAATAAATCATCCAATAATATAACTATAATAATAAGAATATTATACTGAAGGAGTAAATCAAATAAATTCATTTTATTCAGGACCTTCGTTTTAGAACATGTGAATTGTGTCCTACATTCTGCAGGACTTGAATGTGTTATTCATGTCCCACAAATATAATCATTGAGGTCTTGGTGCAGGTAAAAAAGTTATCCAAAAATTATTGATCATCATGTCGCCAGAAATGACAACAATGTAAATATTATGATTGTGATCTGTGTCCTTTCACAAGACTTAAAAACACTACAATTCTTTAATATTTTATTTTGTTTATTTCAAACAGGCTGAGCAAGTAAAATTAACAACTTCAACATTTGTGACAAATACTTGTTAAATTATTTTTTGACTTTTAGGGCATCTGATACTTCCTCCCAATTTTGCAATAATATAATGGTAATGCTTCACGGTGGCAGAGGGGTTAGTGCGTCTGCTTCACAATACGAAGCTCCTGCAGTCCTGGGTTCAAATCCAGGCACGGGATCTTTCTGTGAGGAGTTTGCATGTTCTCCCCGTGAATGCGTGGGTTCCCTCCGTGTACTCCGGCTTCCTCCCACCTCCAAAGACATGCACCTGGGGATAGGTTGATTGGCAACACTAAATTGGCCCTAGTGTGTGAATGTGAGTGTGAATGTTGTCTGTCTATCTGTGTTGGCTCTGCGATGAGGTGGCGACTTGTCCAGGGTGTACCCCGCCTTCCGCCCGATTGTAGCTGAGATAGGCGCCAGCGCCCCCCGCGACCCCAAAAGGGAATAAGCGGTAGAAAATGGATAATGGTAATGATCATAATAATATTTATAACAATAATAATTATTATTATTATTATAACGATAGGGCTTCACGGTGGTAGAGGGGTTAGTGCGTCTGCCTCACAATACGAAGTTCCTGCAGTCCTCGGTTCAAATCCAGGCTCGGGATCTTTCTGTGTGGAGTTTGCATGTTCTCCCCATGAATGCGTGGGTTCCCTCCGGGTACTCCGGCTTCCTCCCACTTCCAAAGACATGCACCTGGGGATAGATTGATTGGCAACACTAAATTGGCCCTAGTGTGTGAATGTGAGTGTGAATGTTGTCTGTCTATCTGTGTTGGCCCTGCGATGAGGTGGCGACTTGTCCAGGGTGTACCCTGCCTTCCGCCCGATTGTAGCTGAGATAGGCGCCAGCGCCCCCCGCGACCCCGAAAGGGAATAAGCGGTAGGAAATGGATGGATGGATTATAACGATATGATAATAATCATCATCATCAGATAAATATTGCATAGTGAAGGAATATTAAGACATGAATAATGACGTTAAATAAAATAAGGACAAACATGCGTCTGAGTCTTATTGTTATTATTATTGTTACTATTAATAGTATTACATTATTATTATTATTATTATCATTACTATTAATAGTATTGCATTATTATTATTAATATTATTATTATTAGTAGTAGTAGTATCATTATTATTATTATTATTGTTATTATTATCATTATTATTATTGTTACTATTATTATTATCATATTATTATCATTATTATTATCATCAATATTATATTTTTATTAGTATTGCTATTAATAGAAGTACTATTACTTATTATTATTGTCATTATTATCATTATTAATATATTAGAAGTAGTAGTAGTAGTAGTATGTTATTATTATTATTGATGAGGCTGGTGTGTGTGAGTGGACGAAATATCATCCAATGAGGAGGAAGACAAAGACATTGATCGTGTTGTTGCACTGGTCAGAACACATGATGTCATCTTCATGTGTTCATATGCGCTCATGGTTATATGTTCATATAAGTTAACGCGTTCATATGTCCATGCATGCATTCATTATGTTTGTGTCGATACATGTTGCTTCATTCTTGTATTCATGCAAAAATATGTCACCTGGTAATATGTTCATGAATTATTAACTTTTCATATGTTCATGTGCTCATGAACTCGTATGTTCAAGGCGCCAACAAAGAAAACATAACAATAATTATATAGTTATTTGTATTATTATATTAGTATGTTGTATTCATACGTTCATGCTTGTCTTCATCATTTGGTCATGTATTCATATGTGTTCAGAAAGGATAGGATGGACACATCTTTTTATATATTCATGAAAAAAAGAACATGAGCAAGAAATAACATTATGTATTGTACATGAAAAGATTGTGATATGTAAACAATAATAACAAAACAAAAACATGATCCTGACACTCAGCCAGAGTTTTGTACACCAAGGAAAGAAAGAAAGTAAAAAAATATGTTCATGTGTTCATATGTTCATGTGTTCATCATATGTTCACGTATTCATATGTTCATATGGTCATGTGTGTTCACCTATTTATATATTCATGTATTTATATGGTTGTGTATTTATATGTTCATGAGTTCATCATAAGTTCATGTATTCATAAGTTGTTGTTGTTTATACGGTTATTTATTTACATGTTTATGTGTTTATTGTATGTCAATGTACTCATATGCTCATATCCTTATGTTTATGTGTGTTCACCTAGTTATATGTTCATGTATTAATGTGCTCATGTATTTATATGTTCATGTGTTTATCATATGTTCATGTATTTAAATGTTCTTGTTGTTTATATGGTCATGTGTTCATCATATGTGCATGTATTCCTATGTTCTTGTGTTCATACAGCCATAAGTCCAAGTATGGATATGTTTATGTGTTTAAAAAAACATAAGTATGGATATGTTCATGTATTCATATAGTCATAAGTTCAAGTATGGATATGTCCATGTGTTCATACAGTCATAAGTATGGATATGTTTATGTGTTCATAGGGTCACGTCTTGGTGAATGGATATGTTGATGTAATCATACGTTCATGTGTTGGTGTATGGATATGTTCATGTGTTCATACAGTCATGTGTTGGTATGTGGATATGTCCATGCAAGTGTTCATAAGGCCATGCGTTGGTGTATGGATATGTCCATGTGTTCATACAGTCATGTGTTGGTGTATGTTCATCTGTTCATACAGTCATAAGTTCAAGTATGGATATGTTCATGTGTTCATACGGTCATGTGTTGGTGTATGGATACATTCATGTGTTCATCCGGTCATGTGTTAGTGTATGGATATGTTCATGTGTTCATGCGATCATGCGTTTGGGTATGGATATGTTCATGTATTCATATAGTCATAAGTTCAAGTATGGATATGTTCATGTGTTCATACGATCATGCGTTTGGGTATGGATATGTTTATGTGTTCATCCGGTCATGTGTTGGTGTATGGATATGTTCATGTGTTCATAGTGTCATGTGTTTGTGTATGGATATGTTAATGTGTTCATACGGTCATGTGTTGGTATATGGATATTTTCATGTGTTCATACGGCCATGTGTTGGTGTATGGATATGTTCATATGTTCATACAGTCAAGTGTTGGTGTATGGATGTGTTCATACAGTTACGTGTTGGTGTATGTTCATGTGTTCATACAGTCATGTGTTGGTGTATGGATATGTTTATGTGTTCATACGGTCATGTGTTGGTGTATGGATATGTTCATGTGTTCATACGGAGAACTTCACTTTGGAGTCCAGATGTCAACCAGTTTTGAGGTCCTACATCTCCAGGAGCTCGGTGAGCATCAACATCCACAATTGGAAAGCTGGGATTGACTTTTCTTTCTTTCTAAATGGCGGTTTAGCTCGGTTGGTAGAGCGGCCGTGTCAGCAACTTGAGGGTTGCAGGTTCGATCGCCGCTTCCACCATCCTACTCACTGCTGTTGTGTCCTTGGGCAAGACACTTTACCCACCTGCTCCCAGTGCCACCCACACTGCTTTGAATGTAACTTAGATATTGGGTTTCACTATGTAAAGCGCTTTGAGTCACTAGAGAAAAAGCGCTATATAAATATAATTCACTTCACTTCATCCAGTCATGTGTTGGTGTATGGATATGTTCATGTGTTCATAGTGTTATGTGTTGGTGTATGGATATGTTCATTTGTTTATACGGTCATGTGTTGGTGGATGGATATGTTCATGTGTTCATAGTGTCAAGTGTTGGTGTATGGATGTGTTCATACAGTCATATGTTGGTTT
>NC_084617.1:31486347-31488847 GCF_033978795.1 Nerophis ophidion
CCTTTTGGGTCGCAGGGAGCCAACACAGATAGAAAAAGTAAATTATAAAAACACGTCATTGAAATATATATTTAAAAAAAAAAACTAAAGTCCAAATGAAAAAACACAAGATTGAAATAAATTAAGTAAACTAAAAAACACAACATTGAAATGAATAGTAAAATAAATTATTAAAACACACTATGGAAATACATAATAAAGTAACCTAAAGTCCAAATTAAAAAACACAGGATTGAAATAAATAAAGTAAACTAAAAAAACACAACATTGAATTAAATAATAAGGTACGTAAAACACAACAATGTTAAAATAAATAATAAAGCAAACTAAAGTTGCACTTAAAACAACAACATTGAAATAAATCATAAAGTAAATAAAAAACACATGCAACATTGAATTAAATAATAAGGTACGTAAAAAACAACAACATTGAAATAAATAATAAAGCAAACTAAAGTTCCAGTTAAAACATCAACAACATTGAAATAAATCATAAAGTAAATAAAAAACACAACATTGAAATAAATAATAAATACATTATGAGCTGCCACCTTATTGTAGTAGAGGAGTTTGCGTGTCCCAATAATCCTGGGAGCTATGTTGTCCGGGGGCTTCCATGCCCCCTGGTAGGGTCTCCCAAGACAAACAAGTCCTAGGTGAGGGATCAGACAAAGAGCAGCTCAAAGACTTCTATGGGACTGCAAGAACAGAGACTCAGGTTTCCCTTGCTCGGACACTGTTCACCAGGTCTCCCCTCTGGACCCAGGCCCGGAGTTGGGGCACGATGGCGAGCGCCTGGTGGCCGGACCTGTCCCCATGGGGCCCGGCCGGGCACAGCCCGAAGAGGGAACGTGGGTCACCCCTCCGATGGGCTCACCACTCATTGGAGGGGCCATAGAGGTCGCGTGTGTTTTGAGCTGGGCGACAGCCGAAGTCAGGGCACTTGGGGGTCCGATCCTCGGTTACATAAACTAGCTCTTGGGACATGGAATGTCACCTCGCTGGGGTTGAAGGAGCCTGTGCTAGTGCACAAGGTGGAGAAGTTCCAGCTGGATATAGTCGGACTCATTTCGACACACAGCAAGGGCTCTGGAACCAGTTCTCTGGAGAGGGGCTGGACTCTCTTCCACACTGGCGTTGCACGCAGTGAGAGGCGACGGGTTTCATCCGGCCAGGATCTTCAGCTCTCACTGGATCGGTCGGCAGCCGAGTGTGAAGCGACTGGGATGAGAATCAGCACCTCCAAGTCCGAGTCCATGGTTCTCGCCCGTAAAAGTGTGGAGGAGACCTTGCCCCAAGTGGAGGAGTTTAAGTACCTAGGAGTCTTGTTCACGAGTGAGGGAAGAGTGTATCGTGAGATGGACAGGCGGATCGGTGCATCGTCTTCAGTTCTGCGGACGCTGTATTGATCCGTTTTGGTGAAGGAGCTGAGCCAGAAGACAAAGCTCTCAATTTACCGGTCGATCAACGTTCCCATCCTCACCTATGGTCATGAGCTTTGGGTTATGACCGAAAGGATAAGATCACGGGACAAGCGGCTGAAATTAGTTTCCTCCGCCGGGTGGTAGGGCTCTCCCTTAGAGATTGGGTGAGAAGATCTGTCATCCGGGAGGAGCTCAAAGTAAAGCTGCTGCTCCTCCACATGGAGCGGAGCCAGCTGAGAAGGTTCGGTTATCTGGTCAGGATGTCACCCGAAAGCCTGCCTAGGGAGGTGTTTTGGGCACGTCCGACCGGTAGGAGGCCACGGGGAAGACCCAGGTGACGTTGGGAAGACTATGTCTCCCGGCTGGCCTGGGAACGCCTCGGGATCCCCCGGGAAGAGCTGGACGAAGTGGCTGGGGAGAGGAAAGTCTGGGCTTCTCTGCTTAGGCTGCTGCCCCCGCGACCCGACCTCGGATAAGCGGAAGAAGAGGGATGGATGGATGGATAAATAAAAAAACACATTGAAATAAATGATAAAGTAAATTATATAACAACATTGAAATAAATAAAGTAAATTAAAAAACAACAACATTGAAATAAAAAAGTAAAAAAAATAAACACAACACTGAAATAAATAATAAATAAATAAAAAAAACGTTTAAATAAACAAAAACTAAAAAAACATCAACATTGAAATGAATAATAAAATAAATTAAAACAACACAACATTGAAATAAAAAAAAGGTTAATTAAAAATACACAGTATTGAATTGATTGAAACTCTTATTAGTAGATTGCACAGTTCAGTACATATTCCGTACAATTGACCACTAAATGGTAACACCCCAATAAGTTCAACTTGTTTAAGTCGGGAACCACGTTAATCAATTCATGAAATGAATAATAAAGCAAACTAAAGTCCAAATTAAAAAACACAGCATTGAAATAAATATTAAAGTAAATTAAAATTGCACGAAATTCAATTAAATAAAGTAAATTAAAACAAGACATAATTGAAATAAATAATAAAGTAAACTAAAGTCTAAATAAAAGAAAAACGCAACACTGAAATCAATTT
>NC_084617.1:31493847-31523847 GCF_033978795.1 Nerophis ophidion
GGCCGATACCATGTCCATGTTGGCTATGGGCCGATACCATGCCCATGTTGAGTATAGGCCAATACCATGCCCATGTTGAGTATAGGCTGATACCATGCCCATGCAGGAACATTGACTATAGGGCAATACCATGTCCATGTTGGCTATAGGCCGATACCATGCAAATGTTTGGTATAGGCCGATACCATGTCCGTATAGGCCCATACCATGTCCATGTTGGCCGTAAGCCCATACCATGTCTATGTTGGCTATAGGCCGATACCATGTCCATGTTGGCTATAGGCGGATCTCATACCCATGTTGGGTATAGGCCGATACCATGCCCATGTTGAGTTTAGGCCAATACCATGCTCATGTTGAGTATAGGCTGATACCATACCCATGCTGGAACATTGACAATAGGGCAATACCATCTCCATGTTGGCTGTAGGCCGATACCATGTCCATGTTGGCTGTAGGCCGATACCATGTCCATGCTGGCTGTAGGCCAATACCATGTCCATGTTGGCTATAGGCCGATACCATGCCTATGTTGGGTATAGGCAGATACCATGTCCATGTTGGCCATAGGCAGATACCATGTCCATGTGTCCATAGGTCCATACCATGCCAATGTTTGGTATAGGCCGATACCATGCCAATGTTTGGTGTAGGCCGATACCATTCCCATTTTGAGTATAGGCCAATACCATGCCCACGTTGGCTGTAGGCCAATACCATGCCCTTATTGGGTATAGGCTGATACCATGCCCATATTGGGTATAGGCCGATACCATGCTCATGTTGAGTATATGCCGATACCATGCCCATGTTGAGTATAGGCGGTTACCATGTCCATGTTAGAACATTGACTTTAGGCCAATACCATGCCAATGTTTGGTGTAGGCCGATACCATGCCCATTTTGAGTATAGGCCAATACCATGCCCATGTTGGCTGTAGGCCAATACCATGCCCTTATTGGGTATAGGCTGATAACATGCCCATATTGGGTATAGGCCGATACCATGCTCATGTTGAGTATATGCCGATACCATGCCCATGTTGAGTATAGGCCGTTACCATGTCCATGTTGGAACATTGACTATAGGCCGATACCATGCCCATGTTGGAACATTAAGTATAGGCTGATACCATTACCATGTTGATTATAAGCCAATACCATGCCCATGTTGGAGCAATGAATATAGGTTGATACCATGCCCATGTTGGCGAATTGAGTATAGCCTGATACCATGCCCATGTTGGAGCATTGAGTATAGGCCGATACCAAGCTCATGTTGTGGTATTGAGTATAGGACAACACCATACCGATGTTGGCTCACTGAGTATGTAACTATACCATGCCCATGTTGGAGCATTGAGTACAGGCCGATACCATACCGATGTTGGAGCACTGAGTATAGAACAATAACACACCGATGTTGGAGCACTGAGTATAGAATGATACCATATCAATGTTGGAGCACTGAGTATAGAACGATACCATATCGATGTTGGAGCACTGAGTATAGAACGATACCATACCGATTTTTGGAGCACTGAGTATAGAACAATACCATGCCGATGTTGGAGCACTGAGTATAGAATACCATACGGACGTTGGATCATTGAGTATAAAACGATACCATACCGATGTTGGAGCATTGAGCATAGGCCGATACCATACCAGCAGGAATCATACATGTATGACAAATATATTGCAGCACATGATGTAATGATTTTTGTTTGTTGAGGAAACAAACTTTGCTAAGAAAAACATCTATATTTGACATTTTGTTTGGTCACAAATGTGTTGAAACACAAAAATAACACAACTACTGACAGGTTTTAACCTTTTATTTCATCATCTTTAATCATAAAAATGTATTTCATCATCTTTAATCATAAAATTTTATGTCATGATATTTAATGCTAATGTTTTATTTCATCATCTTTAATCATACTCTTTTTTTTAATAATCTTTAATGCTAATGTTTCATTATAGCTGCTGAAAATATTACAGTTTAGAAAAAGTTGCAGTGTTGGCCTGCATATTTCTACTGCAGTAAAAGAAAGTGAATTGGAAACATGTGTTGAACATTTGTGGTAAAAACAAACAAACAACTAAGTTAATTAAAAACGTTTGCATGAGTTCCCAGCTAATGTTGACATTTGTGAAGGAACTTGTTTAATATTTCAAGTCTTTGAAAGGGAACGTTTGAAACTAAAACATAAAAATGTATTTTTATCACCTGCACAACACACAATAATAGAATTATACATACATGCATACATACATACATAGATGCATACGCACACACATACTCACCTACACAACACACAATTATACATACATACATACTCACTTACACAACACACAAATATACACCCATGGATACATACAAACTCCGTTTCCATAATAGTTAAGAAATTGTGTTAGATGTAATTATAAACGGAATACAATGATTTGCAAATCCTTTTCAACCCATATTCAATTGAATGCACTACAAAGACAACATATTTGATGTTCAAACTCATTAACTTTTTTTTTTTACAAATAATAATTAACTTGGAATTTCATGGCTGCAACACGTGCCAAGGTAGTTGGGAAAGGGCATGTTCACCACTTTGTTACATCACCTTTTCTTTTAACAACACTCAATAATCATTTGGGAACTGAGGAAACTAATAGTTGAAGCTTCGAAAGTGGAATTCTTTCCCATTCTTGTTTTATGTAAAGCTTCAGTCGTTCAACAATCTGGGGTCTCTGCTGTCGTATTCTACGTTTAATAATGCGCCACATATTTCTGATGGGAGACAGGACTGGACTGCAGGCGGGCCAGGAAAGTACCCGCACTCTTTTTTTTACAAAGCCAAGCTGTTGTAACACGTGCTGAATGTGGGTTGGCATTGTCTTGCTGAAATAAGCAGGGGCGTCCATGAAAAAGACGGCGCTTAGATGGCAGAGTATGTGGTTCCAAAACCTGTATAATAATAATAATAATAATAATAATAATAATGGATTAGATTTATATCGCGCTTTTCTATTGTTAAGATACTCAAAGCGCTCACAGAGAAGTTGGAACCCATCATTCATTTACACCTGGTGGTGGTAAGCTACATCTGTAGCCACAGCTACCCTGGGGTAGACTGACAAAAGCATGGCTGCCAGTCTGCACCTATTGCCCCTCCGACCACCACCAATCATTCATTCATCATTCATTCACCAGTGTGAGCGGCACCGGGGGCAAGGGTAAAGTGTCCTGCCCAAGGACACAACGGCAGCGATTTGGATGTCAATGGGTGGGAACCGAATCTGCAACCCTCAGGTTTCGGGCAGGGCCGCTCTACCCACTACGCCATGCCGCTCCATGTACCTTTTAGCATTAATGGTGCCTTCACAGATGTGTAAGTTACCCATGCCTTGGGCACTAATAGACCTCCATAACATCACAGATGCTGGCTTTTTAACTTTGCATCAATTACAGTCTGGAAGGTTCTCTTCCCTTTGGTCCGGATGATACGATGTCAAATATTTCCAAAAAACAATTTGAAATGTGGACTCGTCAGACCACAGAACACTTTTCCACTTTGCATCAGTCCATCTTAGATGATCTCGGGCCCAGAGAAGCTGGCGGCGTTTCTGGATGTTGTTGATAAAATGGCTTTCGCTTTGCATAGTAGAGCTTTAACTTGCACTTACAGATGACGCGACGAACTGTATTTAGTGACAGTGGTTTTCTGAAGTGTTCCTGAGCCCATGTGGTGATATCCTTTAGAGATTGATGTTTTTTTATACAGTGCCGTCTGAGGGAACGAAGTTCACGACAATTCAATGTTGGTTTGCGGCCATGCCACTTACGTGGAGTGATTTCTCCAGATTCTCTGAACCTTTTGATGATATTATGGACCGTAGATGTCGAAATCCCTAAATTTCTTGTAATTGCACTTTGAGAAAGGTTGTTCTTAAACTGTTTGACTATTTGCTCACGCAGTTGTGGACAAAGGTGTGTACCTCGCCCCATCCTTTCTTGTGAAAGACTGAGCATTTTTTGGGAATCTTTTTTTATACCCAATCACGACACCCACCTGTTCCCAATTAGCCTGCACACCTGTGGGATGTTCCAAATAAGTGTTTGATGAGTATACCTCATTTTTATCAGTATTTATTGCCACCTTTCCAAACTTCTTTGTCATGTGTTGCTGGCATCAAATTCTAAAGTTAATGATTATTTGCAAAAAAAAAAAAATGTTTATCAGTTTGAACATCAAATATGTTGTCTTTGTAGCATATTCAACTGAATACAGGTTGAAAATGATTTGCAAATCATTGTATTCCATTTATATTTACATCTAACACAATTTCCCAACCCATATGGAAAAATATTGTTGATGTATATGATCATAATGTTGATGTAGATGATCATGTTGTTGATTATGTAGATCAGGGGTCGGCAACCTTTACCACTCAAAGACCCATTTTGACCCGTTTCACAAAATAAAGAAAACTATGGGAGCCACAAGATTCTTTTGAAATTTAAAATGAAATAACACAGCGTACAAAATGTTTTTTTTTCTTTGTGCTTTGTATTAACCAGGGATCTCAGACACGCGGCCCGCAGCTAAATATTAAAATGTAATATTAGTTCAGCCCGCGAGTTTTATTTGAATGCTGCTTGACAACATCAGATTAGCCAACCATCTCAATTTTTCCGGGACACTACCGAGTTTCAGAGCAACCATTCTCTCGGGTGTCTGCTGGTTTTCACCCACAAAACTTATCATAAGGGTGAGCTATGATGGCAATGCTCTCTACAACCATAAGCTTACCAACCGATTCACATGTTGTATGAGGCTTCCGCAGATGCACTAAAGCGACTGCAAGGCATACTTGCTCAACAGCCATACAGGTTACACTGAGGGTTGTAATATAAACAACTTTAGCACTCTTACTAATATGCACCACACTGTGAAACCACACCAAACAAGAATGACAAACACATTTCGGTAGAACATCTGCACTGTAACACAACATAAACACAACAGAACAAATACCCAGAATCCCAAGTATCCCAAACTATTCCAGGCTACATTTTACCCACTACGCCGGGGCGGCATTGCGTAGTGGGTAGAGCGGCCGGCCAGAAACCTGAGGGTTGCAGATTCGCTTCCCACCTATTGACATCCAAAAAATCGCTGCCGTTGTGTCCTTGGGCAGGACACTTCACCCTTTGCCCCCGGTGCCGCTCACACTGGTGAATGAATGATGAATTAATGATAGGTGGTGGTCGGAGGGGCCGTAGGCGCAAACTGGCAGCCACGCCTCCGTCAGTCTACCCCAGGGCAGCTGTGGCTACTAATGTAGCTTGCCACCACCAAGTGTGAATGATTGTTGAGTCCCATGTCTCTGTGAGCGCTTTGAGTGTTTAGAAAAGCGCGATATAAATCTAAGTTGTTGTTATTTTGTTTGGGTTTTTTTTGGACACCCCCGCTACCACAAAACCCCGCCACCCCCCAATCCCGCCCACCTCAACCGACGCACGGCAGTATGCAGCTGAGCCACATCAGAGTGATCAAAGAGCCGCATGTTGCCGAGCCCTGATCTATTGTTGCCACATCAACAATATATTCATCTACATCAACATCATGATCATCTGTAAAGTAAATGTGTGTACTTTTTCAACACAACACAGTACTGTGTATCAAAAAACAAGGGGCGGATGGCTCCACTTTCGATGGAGTAAAAAAGTTCACAACAACAACCACAAGCACAACTGTTTTGCACATACACAAAAGTCTCTTTGATCCCATCACAAATGATCAGAGATCACCAAAAATCCTTCACTTTCACAACCTATTGCTACACAATTTGAAACGTGAACTCCACCTACAGCAGCATCAAGAAGGAGGCGGGGCTTTGAACGAGAGTGTAGCTCTCCCCTGCTGTGAAATAAGTCTGCTTTCTGCATATTTTTCTCATCACAATTCAATCTTGCTGCTTGCTTTGTGACACCATAAATCTACAAATATTTTGCAAGCGGCACACTGAATACTCTTTGCTGTGTCTGTTGAATGGTACTTTATGCACCAAAAGATTTTTGCTAAAGTTAGCATAACAATCATCACATATAGTAGGTGGAGCGCAATACATGTGAATGCAGGTTTCTCCGAGCTTTTATTTTGCAAGTCTGATCACTCAAAGTAAAAAAAGATATATATTAAGCGAGCGTTGCCGAGTCAGCAGCCTGAAAGCACCATAAAGGTTGGCCTCCTTTACTGAATGTGAGGCCAGGTCTCATAAACACTTTTAGAGCTTTTTTTACACGTCAGACCATCAAAGACTCACATGCCTGCTCAACTACATGTGTCTCATGTTTGTTGTTTATGTTCATTGTGTTATGTTTGTTGTTATGTTTATTATGTTATGTATGTTGTTTATGATTATTGTGTAATGTTTGGTGTTTGTTTATGTTACGTTTGTTGTTTATGATTATTGTGTTATGTGTGTTGTGTTATGTTTGTTTCTGTTTATTATGATATGTATGGTGTTTCTGTTTATTATGTTATGTATGTTGTTATGTTTATTATGTTGTTTTTTATGTTTATTATGTTATGAATGTTGTTATGTTGTGTTATGTTTGTTGTTAATGTTTATTATGTTGTATAGGCTGTTATGATTATTATTTCATGTTTGTTGTTTATGTTTATTATGTTATGAATGTTGTTATGTTTATTATGTTATGTTTGTTGTCAATGTTTATTATGCTATGTATGTTATGTTTATTATTTTATGTTCATTTTTATGTTTATTTTGTTATGTTTGTTGTGTATGTATATTATATATGTTGTTATGTCTATTATTTTATGTTTGTTGTCATGTTTATTATGCTATGTTTGTTGTTTGTTTTGTATGTTATGTTTGTTGTGTATGTTTATTATGTTTTGTTTGTTGTTATGTTTATTATGTTGTTATGTTTATTATGTTATGCATGTTATCATCTTTATAATGATTTATTATGTTATGCATGTTGTTATGTTCATAATTCATGTATATGTATCTAATTAATTGTATGTATTTGGTAATGTTTATCTATACAATTATTACTTATGTATCTAATTAATACTTATGTATATGATTAATTTTTATAGGCGCCAGCGCCCCCCGCAACCCCAAAAGGGAATAAGCGGTAGAAAATGGATGGATGGATGGCTGTACAAACGTTTGTATCTAATTCATTGTATGCATATAGTTAATGTTTAAATATCTTATTGATTTTATATATCTAATTAATATTTATGTATATAAATAATGTTTAAATATATTATTGATTTTATGTATAGAATTTATTTTTATGTATCTAATTGATTTTATGTATAGAATTGTTGTTTATGTACAAACCCTGTTTCAATATGAGTTGGGAAATTTTGTTACATGTAAATATAAACGGAATACAATGATTTGAAAATCATTTTCAACACATATTCAGTATAAAATAAACAATAATTATATACAATAATTATGTATACAATTATTGTTTATGTACAAACCCCGTTTCAATATGAGTTGGGAAATTGTGTTGGATGTAAATATAAACGGAATACAATGATTTGCAAATCATTTTCAACACATATTCAGTATATAATTAAACAATAATTATATACAATAATTATGTATACAATTATTGTTTATGTACAAACCCCTTTCAATATGAGTTGGGAAATTTTGTTAGATGTAAATATAAACGGAATACAATGATTTGTAAATCATTTTCAACACATATTCAGTTGAATATGCTACAAAGACAACATATTTGATGTTCAAACTGATAAACATTTTTTTTTTTCAAATAATCATTAACTTTAGAGTTTGATGCCAGCAACACGTGACAAAGAAGTTGGGAAAGGTGGCAATACATAATGATAAAGTTGAGGAATGCTCATCAAACACTTATTTGGAACATCCCACAGGTGTGCAGGCTAATTGGGAACAGTTGGGTGCCATGATTGGGTATAAAAGCAGCTTCCATGAAATGCTAAGTATTTCACAAACAAGGATGGGGCGAGAGTCACCTCTTTGTAAGCAAATTGTCGAACAGTTTGAGAACAACATTTCTCAACGAGCTATTGCAAGGAATTTAGGGATTTTACCATCTACGGTCCGGTCCGTATAATCATCAAAAAGTTCAGAAAATCTGGAGAAATCACTGCATGTAAGCGATGATATTACGGACTTTTGATCCCTCATGCGGTACTGCATCAAAAACAGACATCAGTGTGTAAGAGATATCACCACATGGGCTCAGGAACACTTCATAAAACCACTGTCAGTAACTACAGTGGGTCGCTACATCTGTAAGTGCAAGTTAAAACTCTACTATGCAGGCCAAACCCATTTATCAACAATATCCTGAAACGCCGCCCGCTTGGCTGGGCCCGAGCTCACCTAAGATGGACATGGTCTGACGAGTCCACATTTCAAATTATATTTGGAAACAGAGGACGTGGTGTCCTCCAGAACAAAGAGGTAAATAACCATTCGGATTGTTATAGGCGCAAAGTTCAAAAGCCAGCATCTGTGATGGTATGGGGGTGTATTAGTGCCCAAGGCATGGGTAACTTACACATCTGTGAAGGCACAATTAATGCTGAAAGGTCCATACAGGTTTTGGAGCAAAGTATGTTGTCATCCAAGCAATGTTATCATGGATGCCCCTGCTTATTTCAGCAAGACAAGTGTTACAACAACGTGGCTTCGTAAAAAAAAGACTGGGGGTACTTTCCTGGCCCGCCCGCAGTCCAGACCTGTCTCCCATCGAAAATGTGTGGCGTATTATGAAGCGTAAAATACGACAGCGGAGACCCCGGACCGTTGAACGACTGAAACTCTACATAAAACAAGAATGGGAAATAATTCTGTTGCGATCTGTGGCTCAGATCTTCACGTGTTTGTTTTTTCATTCTCTGTCTGACCCGTTTATTTCCTGTTTTTATCCATCACTATGGTTACACATCAGTCCACCTGCTAGTCTCGCCCCGCACACCTGCTAATAATTATCACCCTCCTATTTAAGCTCACCTTTTCTGTTCACTCATTCTCGGATCCTAATTTGCCCACGCGCATCAGTGACGACTCTCATCATTCGTATGTATTTTCTCGCTAGCTCTCACGCCAAGCCACTTTATTGTCTAGCTTTCATGCTAAATGTTTTGTTTACTCTTTTGTGTCCTCGTACCAAGTTTTAGTTTTCCTTGTTTTATCCTAGCTTTCACGCTAGCGTCTTTTGTTTATTTTTTCTCTTTACACCAGTATTTTTGTTCATAGACTTTTGTTATTAAATAAATACCTTATATCTTACCTTTGCTGTGTTCTGCTTCGACGCATCCACGGGAAAACTACACCGGCATTACCATGCCGAAGAAGAGTCTTCACAGTAGGATCCGAGCATTAAAAAGTTTTTCCGCGTCTGGCAACCACGAGGAGACCTTCGACGAAGGCACATGGAGGGTATTCCGAGCGATGGAGGCTGAAACTCTCCGATGCAATCCAGACGAAAGCATGATGTGGGACCTGGAGGGAAAACTGGTTCCGATCGATGCTTCCGGGAGCGGTGAGTTTCCCTCCCGCAGCGCTCGCGCTCGTCCGCGTAGGCGGAAGCCGCGAAGTATGGCTTCGTCGGGCGACAGAGACTTGCCCACTCCATGTCTCCCTCCTCACGAACACAGCAACCTACAGTCAGCACACAAAACCCCTACACCATTGTTTGGGGACCCAATAACACACTTTGCTAACAGTTTTACCGACTGGGCAAATTCCCAACTTGTGTCCCGCGCAGATGACGTCATTTCGTCGACGCCCCCCGGTAACGCAAGCCCGTCCTCCGATGATGACGTCATCAACAAGGAATTTTTGGGGGAAGATTCGTTTTCTCAGCCATTTTCAAATGACAATAACATTAATAATAATATACAAAAGTATCAGGATATTTTTTCTTATTATTCTAGTCAACCTCAGTCACCTAGTTTTTCTTCTAACCCACCGTTTAAACCTCATTCTCTGCCCAAGTCCAAGGTTTTTTCTCCCTTTTCAAAGGGACACTCTGGACAATATAGAGGGGAGGGGTCTGCCCGCCTCCAAACCTCCCACCACCCTCCCTTATGGTCAGTCCCTGACCACAGGGAACGGGTCTGGGATTCCCGTCTGGAGGGGGGGGCTACGGCCTATAGCTGTGTTGCGGAGGTAGGGCAGACGCTACCTCTTCTTAAAACTGCTAAACAAAAACCTCCATGTAGGCCACCTTTACCTGTTTTTCGGCCCGCTAAACGCTTAGCTCCTCCTAGTAGACCTCCTCCACCGGTGTTCTCCCCGGTCAAGTCACGCCCTCTTAGACCTCCTCCACCTGTGTTCCGTCTGTGCCCTAGTTCTAGTTTTAGTCACAGTCTCTCTCAGAGTTCGAGTCCCAGCCTTCTTCGTAGCCCATGCTCTAGTCCTACTCGTAGACCGACTTGTAGACTGAGTCGTAGTCCAAGTCCTGGTCCGAGTTTCCGTTCTGATTCTAGTTGTAGTCCTAGTCTTTCTCGTAGTCGTCGTAGTCCTAGTTCCACTCGTAGACTGATCCGTAGTCCGAGTCCTGTTTCGAGTCCGGTCCCGAGTCTTGTTTCTTGCCTTTGTAATATTAGTACTGATTCCCCTCGTGGTCTTAGTCCGAACCCTAGTCCTTACCCAAGTTCTTGTCCGAGCCCCAGTGTTACTGTAAGTCCTAGTCTTTGTCCTAGTCCTTGCCCGAGCACCAGTTTGATTGTTAGTCCCAGTCCTTGCCCAAGCCCTAGTTTGACCGTTTGTCCTAGTTCTTGCCCAAGCCCTGGTATGACTGTAAGTCCTGTTCATTGCCCAAGCCCTTCTCAAAGCACTAGTGTGATTGTAAGTCCTGGTCCTCTCTCAAGTCCTTGCCCGAGTCCTAGTGTTTGTCTTATCACTCATCATAGTCCTAGTCCTGCTCACAGCCAGTCCCCTAGTTCTCCTCGGCAGACCCCTGTGCCTGCTCCTCGGCTGAAGCCGACTCCTGCTCCTCGGCTGAAGCCGACTCCTGCTCCTCGGCTGAAGCCGACTCCTGCTCCTCGGCTGAAGCCGACACCTGCTCCTCGGCTGAAGCCGACACCTGCTCCTCGGCTGAAGCCGACACCTGCTCCTCGGCTGAAGCCGACACCTGCTCCTCGGCTGAAGCCGACACCTGCTCCTCGGCTGAAGCCGACACCTGCTCCTCGGCTGAAGCCGACACCTGCTCCTCGGCTGAAGCCGACACCTGCTCCTCGGCTGAAGCCGACACCTGCTCCTCGGCTGAAGCCGACACCTGCTCCTCGGCTGAAGCCGACACCTGCTCCTCGGCTGAAGCCGACACCTGCTCCCAGTCTGGTTCTCACACCAGTTTCAGACTCTAAACTGGTTCTCACGCCAGCACAAACTCCAAGGCTGGAGCCCACTCCGGTACCAGCACCACGACAGGTACCGGTGCCAGCTCCGTGCCGCCAAGCACCGGTGCCAGCTCCGCGCCGCCAAGCACCGCCGACGACGGGGCTGGAGCCCACACCAGCGCCGACGACGGGGCTGGAGCCCACACCAGCGCCGACGACGGGGCTGGAGCCCACACCAGCGCCGACGACGGGGCTGGAGCCCACACCAGCGCCGACGACGGGGCTGGAACCCACACCAGCACCACCGACGACTACGCCTGCATTCACGTCGATGACGACTCCTGCGGCTCCCAGGCCGCCTCCGACGACTCCTGCGGCTCCCAGGCCGCCTCCGACGACTCCTGCGGCTCCCAGGCCGCCTCCGACGACTCCTGCGGCTCCCAGGCCGCCTCCGACGACTCCTGCGGCTCCCAGGCCGCCTCCGACGACTCCTGCGGCTCCCAGGCCGCCTCCGACGACTCCTTCGGCTGCAGCACCCGCATCATCCTCGCCAGCTGCACTCGGGCCTGCTTTGGCTGCAGTCCCCGCACCCTCGTCAGCTG
Source organism: Nerophis ophidion (assembly GCF_033978795.1). Taxonomy (NCBI): domain Eukaryota; kingdom Metazoa; phylum Chordata; class Actinopteri; order Syngnathiformes; family Syngnathidae; genus Nerophis; species Nerophis ophidion. The sequence goes on from NC_084617.1 coordinate 31,505,840, forward strand.
CTTCCAAGCCTGCTGGGATTTCGGTGCTGAGGCGTCGTCCACCACGTCGACCACGGGCGTGGCCTCTGCGAGGTCATCCTCCTCGCCAGATACTCCCTCCTCCATGTCGGCCACGGATGTGGCCGTGCCCGGGTCGTCCGCCTCGCCGGGCACCTCATCCTGCGAGGCGGCCACTAATGTGGCCTTTTCGAGGTCGCCCGCCAAAACTTTTTCGGCAGCAGCGTTCCACCCGCCGCCGCCACATGATGTGTCCTCGGTGGATTCGGGGACATGCGATCTGGCGACCCTCCACCGTGGCCTCCCTCCGCCCTCCCTTCGTTTGTGAACTTTCTGGTTTTGGGGAGGGGGTTCAAGTTTTTGTTTGTTTTTTAAGACATCTGGTATCTGTCTTTTGTTGGGGGGGAATACTGTTGCGATCTGTGGCTCAGATCTTCACGTGTTTGTTTTTTCATTCTCTGTCTGACCCGTTTATTTCCTGTTTTTATCCATCACTATGGTTACACATCAGTCCACCTGCTAGTCTCGCCCCGCACACCTGCTAATAATTATCACCCTCCTATTTAAGCTCACCTTTTCTGTTCACTCATTCTCGGATCCTAATTTGCCCACGCGCATCAGTGACGACTCTCATCATTCGTATGTATTTTCTCGCTAGCTCTCACGCCAAGCCACTTTATTGTCTAGCTTTCATGCTAAATGTTTTGTTTACTCTTTTGTGTCCTCGTACCAAGTTTTAGTTTTCCTTGTTTTATCCTAGCTTTCACGCTAGCGTCTTTTGTTTATTTTTTCTCTTTACACCAGTATTTTTGTTCATAGACTTTTGTTATTAAATAAATACCTTATATCTTACCTTTGCTGTGTTCTGCTTCGACGCATCCACGGGAAAACTACACCGGCATTACCATGCCGAAGAAGAGTCTTCACAAATTCCACTTTAAAAGCTTAACAATTAGTTTCCTCAGTTCCCAAACGTTTATTGAGTGTTGTTAAAAGAAAAGATGATGTAACACAGTGGTGAACATACCCTTTCCCAACTACTTTCACATGTGTTGCAGCCATGAAATTTTAAGTTAATTATTACTTGCAAAAAAAAATAAAGTTAATGAATTTGAACATCAAATATCTTGTCTTTGTAGTGCATTCTATTGAATATTGGTTGAAAAGGATTTGCAAATCATTATATTACGTTTATATTTACATCAAACACAATTTCCCAACTCATATGGAAACGGGGTTTGTATATAATTGATATTGATGTATCTAATTAATGTTTATGTATGTATATGTATATAAATACTATTTATATATAAATATTAAATATTATTTATATATATAATTTTTTGATGTATATAATTAATGTCTATGTATGTACTTATTTTGTATGTATACAATTCAACTAATGTTTGTGCATATAGTAATGTTTATGAACATAATTAATGATCTTGTATTTAATTATTATTAATGTATATAATTCACATCCGTGTATACAATTAATATTTATGTATATAATTCACATCTATGTATATGATTAATGTTTATGCATATAATTAATGTTAATGTGTATAATTTATGTTGATGCGACTTATTCCTCACGTGGTTCAGGTCGGTCCAACTGTCAAAAACCTATTTCACATAACAGCATCACCATAGTTTTTTTCAACCAAAAAAGACAATTAACCATTTTTATGATTAAAAAAAAACACACACAAACGGGGTAATATTGTTGCATTAAAAACATTTAAAAAACTACCAGATATTTAATGAAGAACCACTTCCGGTGTCATTATGACATAATGCGCTATGATGAAGACTCTATACAGTACACACAACTATTTCAAGTACACACAACGACAAATATGCACACATTATATTTTTACTGGAAATTAATACCAGAGGAAATGTAAGTCTTGAATGCAACAATTAAAAGTTTTAGTAAAAGCAACAAGCAAGAGTCACATCAAGCGGCATATACTACAAACTACATCGGCTTACATCCATCCATCCATTTACTACCTATCGCTTGTCCCTTTGGGGGTCGCGGGAGGTCGTTGGAGCCTATCTCAGCTGCATTCGGGCGGAAGGCGGTGTACACCTTGGACAAGTTGTGGGGCCAACACAGATAGACAAACACAAACGTATGGACAACGCTGAAGAAACAAGTCCATATCAGAAAACCAACACATTTAGCTGAACTGCACCAATTTTGTCAAAAGGAGTGGTCAATAATTCAAGAAGAAGCTTGTAGATGGCTAACAAAAGCGCCTTATTGCAGTGAAACTTGCCAAGGGACATGAAAGCAAATATTAACATTGCTGTATGTATACCTTTGACCCAGCAGATTGGCTCACAGTTTCAGTACACCAATAATAATTTCATAAAAAAAAGCTAAATTCATGAATGTTTTTTTTTTGTGACCAACAAGTATGTGCTCCAATCACTTTATTACAGAAAAAAATCACAGTTGTAGAAATGATTGGAAACTCAAGAAAGCCATGACATTATGTTCTTTACAAGTGTATGTCAACATTTGACCACTACTATTTTTCATGGAGGATATAAATTTAATTAAAATTTAAATATAAAGACTAGAGCAAAATTAAAATGAGCAATATCAACCAACAGTGTTTTTTTGATAATTTATAATAAATCATTTAGCATACATAACATTGATGATGAGCTTACAAAGACGAAAGGTGATTAAATGTCGCCCTCTAGTGTCGACTTTAATCATGGCAACTCAGTTATACGATCAATAATTTTGACCGATGGTTGCAATTGACCTTACTTTATGTTTCTTCTCGTATTGATTGCATTTTCCAACATACATATTCATGCCTTTCGGTAATTCATCATTTATGTTCAATTTAAAAACACTAAACTTGGAGGCGGGACTTCTTGTATTTCACCCGGAAGCAGGCTTGGACACGGGACGTGTGTTTGAAAGGTCAGTCGTGGTCATCTTGGACAATATTCATGACAAATGTGTGCTTTGTTTTAAATATGTGCTATTTGGTTTAACACTGTATGAAAATTATGCTCATTATGCTATTGGCTAAGTTTTATATTTGTAAATGTAAGTTCCTCAATACCCGACCTACTTTTTTTTACTTACTTTGATTATTATTTTTCAACTGTTTGTAAATCAACTCAACTCAACAATGTTAAAATTTATAAAAAAGGGTTTATAAAAAATAATAATTTGTTCGTTTTTACATTTAAAACCAACATTCAAACGAGTAACTATAAATACATTTTAAACATTTTAAAAAAGGTCAGTCGAAACTATCCAATCATATTAGCTAATGCTCACTCGGTCCCGCTTCTGTGGTGTAACTGACCCAATGAGATACTTCAGTTCAACAAACTCCAATTTGATAGGCTGAAGTAACGGAAGCGATATGATGATGTATAATTTCGCGCGAGGCTGCGGCCAATGAGCGACGAGGACGTAGCTCCTGTGCTTATAAATTACAAGGTGACAAGTAGTCTTCTTCTACGTGCTTAGACCACAAGTGAGTGCCAGAGCCGACGTCCCGGACCCTCCCGAAGCCTAAATCACCGGTAATATCATCTCCAATGTGCTTATTATCCACATATAACCACATTGATAGGGTATTTCATGCGTGTGTGTGGGATGTTATTGGTTCGCCGTGCGAGCTGTCAAAGGCTGCTGGAGCTAACACTAGCCAGCTTAGCAGTCAATGTCACATCTTAATATTAGTTTTCTACATTCATGTGTTAAATAGTCTGTGTGTGTGTATGGATATATGCAAAGGTCAGTCAGTTGTGTTACCCTAATCTGCTCAACTACTTTGACACAAAATGTCTGCCGGCAGGCCTTCAACTCATTCACACACTTTCTGCCTTGACGTGAATAATAGATGTGTATATCTCATGGCGCTAAGTGGGAACTTTAAATGGATCTGCACCCGGCACCATTTACAGGCCTTGTCATTAATGGCTCATGTTGACCTTCAGCTAGTTAGCTTAGCATAATTAGCATTGTTAGCTTTGTGTCAGGATCCAATCTGACATTCTCATTAACATTACTTGTTTTAAATATTAATGTGTACAAATAATATTCATGTCTAGAGAACAGCATGTAATATGATTACCGTGTTTCCTTGAATTGCCGCCGGGGCGCTAATTAATTTAAAACCTCTTCTCACTCCTGCGCTTACCAAAGGCATGTGGTAAAAGTAAGCATGCGCTAATTATTTTAAAACCTCTTCTCACTCTGGCACTTGCCAAAGGTATGCAGTAAAAATTTGATTGTGATGTAAGCTTGGACCTTAAAGGCATCCTGAAATGAGATTTTCTTATTTAAACAGTGATAGCAGGTCCATTCATTTTGTCATACTTGATCATTTCGCGATATTGCCATATTTTTTCTGAAAGGATTTAGTAGAGAACATCCACGATAAAGTTTGCTACTGTCGGTGTTAAGAGAACAGCCCTGCCTCTACCGGTAGTCGCAGACGATGACGTCACAAGTGTGGAGGCTCCTCACATATTCACATTGTTTTTAATGGGAGCCTCCAACAAAAAGTGCTATTCGGACCGAGAAAACGACAATTTCCCCATTAATTTGAGCGAGGATGAAAGATTCGTGTTTGAGGATATTGATAGCGACGGGCTAGAAAAAAAAAAAGAAGAGTTTAAAAAAAAAAAAAACGCGATTGCATTGGGACGGATTCCGATGTTTTTAAACACATTTACTAGGATAATTCTGGGAAATCCCTTATCTTTCTATTGTGTTGCTAGTGTTTTAGTGAGTTTAACAATACCTGATAGTCGGAGGTGTGTATCCACGGGTGTGTTGACGCCAATGTCCCACGGAAGTCGACGGCAGCTTTATGGACCGCCAAAGCTCAGCTTTTATCCGGTAAGAAGCGACTTTTTAACCACAATTTTCTCATCGAAACCTGCTGGTTGACATTTGTTCTGGATCCATGTTCGCTTGACCGCGCTCTGATCCTTAGTAAATTTTCACCTCCGGGAATTTTAAACAAGGAATCACCGTGTGTTTGTGTGGCTAAAGGCTAAAGCTTCCCAACTCCATCTTTCTTCTGTGACTTCTCCAATATTAATTTCACAAATTGCAAAAGATTCAGCATCACAGATCTTCAAAATACTGTGTAATTATCCCGTTAAAGCAGACGACTTTTAGCTGTGTGTGTGCATGCGCTCATACTTCCTAAAAACGCGTGACGTCTTGCGTACACGTCATCATTACACAACGTTTCCTAGACAAAACTCCTGGGAAATTTAAAATTGCAATTGGTAAACTATAAAGGCCGTATTGGCATGTGTTGCAATGTTAATATTTCATCATTGATATTTAAACTATCAGACTGCGTGGTGAGTAGTAATGGGTTTCAGTAGGCCTTTAAATCCTACTGAATAGCTCTTAATCTTTTTCCCTTCATGCGATTTCAAATTACCGGTATTGAAATCAGCATCCTCCATTTTGAAAATGATGACAGGGGAAGTGTCACCTGTGACGTCACGAGTTTGACCAGGCGGTAATACTAAGCATGCGCCAATTATTTTGGGAAGCAAGTTTGACCCGGCAGTAATTCAAGGCAGGCGCATACTATATGCCCTGCGGCAATTCAAGGAAACACGGTAATTATTCAGGGTATTGCTGATATTGCTGAAAACTGTTTCACAATATTTGTTGTATAGCGGACATATCAATTTATTTATTTTTTAAAGACTTATGGAGATACGCTCCAGGGACCCCAAAAGGGACAAATGTTAGAAAATGCATGGATGGAAAATAACAAGCATGAGAATCCATCCATCCATTTTCTACCGCTTATTCCCTTTTGGGGTCACGGGGAAGCATGAGAATAGTTTATTTTATTTGAAATGTAATCTTCCTCTAAATTGAATTCCTTGGCTGTCAAGACAGAAAAGGAAATGTCAACACAAGCATGGAAAACACTCAACGTAAACAAAACAGTAAAAATGAAGGTGCGAGAATAAAGAATATGTAATAAATGCTGCATAAAATGTAAGGAAATGTAAACCTGAGAAGTAGGGACGGGTTGATGAGGCGTCATGTATGTGTAGACACATTGCAAAACTCTATTGATACTGTTTCAATACTGTGTCACTAAATACTGACATCTGCTGGACATTGAAAATCCTTACAGGCAACCTATGGACCGACTCAACTGACACTGATTTTATGACCTAGTATAAACAATAATATAAACCAAGTCATTGTATTTCATTTAGGATTATTTCATTTTTTCATTGAAATAAAAATATATTTGTATCTTTTTTAGATACAGTCAATGTGAACATGTATCATAACATGGAAATCTAAGAGAACGTGTTGTGAATGAGGGTACTTGTGGACTGGGAATTTTTTTTGTTTTGTTTTGTTTTTTTACATGCGCTCAGAATACGCACTGTTGATTGATTGAATCTCTTATAAGTAGATTGCACAGTACAGTACATATTTCTTACAACTTACCACTAAATGTTAACACCCAAATAAGTTTTTCAACTTGTTTAAGTCGGGGTCCACGTTAATCAATTCATGGTAAAAAGTTAATGGGTTTGTGCTGGATTCAAACAAGTGCCCTACGGAACTCAGTAAGAACAACTATGGTCCTTGACTCTACCAACTGAGCTATCGAAGAGATTGGGTGTTGCTGAATTTTAATGTCACTAATATGATGGTTGTGTGGGTGGTACAATACTGGAAACATTGGATGAAACGAGAGGAAATTAACACAAATACCTTTTTTTCCGATATATGATCAAAATATTCCCACACGGCAGAAATGATCTCGGACGACGATAAATGACCAACAACAGAAGTGCGGTGATTCTGTCGGCAGCAGCATCTCGTTGACAGATGCACTTCTTATAAACACAGTTTGGCGCGCAGGGGCCAGTGCGACACAGTTCGCGTATCGGTCACGTGACCAAAACAGCTCATGATGGGTCACGTGACTTTCTAAAGGCGGCACACGCACCGACACAGGGTTTCGCTCTACGAGCTCAACGCATGCGCCGATGCATCGGTGTTGCCGGACCCATCACTACTGAGAAGTATTGTCTGCAGGTTTAGTGGCAGGAAGTCACAACGGTGCTCTAAAGGGTGAGCTCAGGCGGGTGGATATTGGCGATTGTTTACAGACCACATTGGTCCAACCACTATTCCCTTTGGGGAAGAAAAGCCCCAAAAGTACATTTCTGTCTTCTTACTCCAGAGAGTGACAGCCAAACTGATAGATACTGTCGCCTGATTGGATGTTGGCATGTCATGTGATCACTTCCTGCGTTGCTCTGTTACCAGAGTGTCTTTTGTTCTTGCAACTAACCTTGCTTCCACATTTCTGCTATTTTTCCCCACAAAGAAGAGATATAAATATTTGTTTTATCAAATTTATTTTTTATTGTTTTCCAGGACGTGTCTACTACGATATATTTTTATGGTTTTATCGCCCAGCCCTAGTACACTACACTAAAGGACATAAATGTGGATGTTGTGTTGGCATACATTTCACTGGTATAAATATTTGTGTTATTAACTCCTATATATATATATATACACACATGAATACACAAATAAAATGCATTGATTCATCTTTGCTATGAATTTACCCTTAAATCAAATAGTGTTTCTCACCTTTTTTACCAAAGTGACTGAGCTCACAACTCTCTTTTGCCCCAAGGTGGATTGTTTTGCATTTATACTAATAAAAGAAGCACTGATTCAAGTGTAAGTCCGTTTTCAACATGCTTTAACAGACGCTGTGTACAAAAACCGGGGCAGACTTTTGGCATAAATTGTTGTCAAAGTTGGGTGTACAAAAAACAAATGTGTATATGCATGAGAACAAAAATGCTAATATTTACATTTGTGGTCAAAAGTTTACATACACTTTTAAAATAAGTTAAAGTACCCATGATTGTCACACACACACACACTAGGTGTGGTGAAAATATTCTCTGCATTTGACCCATCACCCTTGATCACCCCTTGAGGAGAGCAGTGAGCAGCAGCAGTGGCCGCGCCCGGTAATAATTTTTGCTGATTTAACCCCCAATTCCAACCCTTGGTGCTGAGTACAGGGAGGTAATGGTTCCCATTTTTATAAATATGTTTATGTATATAATTAATGTTTATACATCTAAATTGATTTTATGTTTATAATTAATGTTGATATATCTTGATTGTATGTACTGTATATAATGAGTGATTATGTATTTAATTATGTTTGTATACGTTTATACATCTAATTTATTTAATATATAATGTTTATGTATATGTCTATAAATGAAATTGATTTTATGTATATAATTATTTATGTATATAATTTATTTAACCTCTTAAGGCCCAAGCTGTACCAACCTCGTCACGTCCGTTGTGTCCTGAGCAAGACACTTTAGCCTTTCTCCTGATGGGTGCTGGTTAGCGCCTTGCATGGCAGCTCCCTCCATCAGTGTGTGAATGGGTAAATGTGGAAGTAGTGTCAAAGCACTTTGAGTACCTTAAAGGTATAAAAGCCCTATACAAGTACAACCATTTATCATTTAATTACAATAAAAACTAAGAATCATCTTTTGATATGATGTACTTGGTCCATAAATAACAAACGTGTACTTCATGTTTTGTGACATGCTAATTCCATTGTATGTTATGCCCTTCTGACACCACCAGATGGCAGTATAAGTGTTGACCATAAGACCCCAATTCAGTAGTGTTCACAATTTTGGAAATAAGAGCGAAATGGTGCTGTGCACGCATGTGGCCACTAAGCCTTTAGAGGATTTTTATAATTGTTTATCTTTATGATTAATGTTGATAAATCTAATTCACATTTATTTATATAATTGTTTATACATCTAATTGATTTTATGTACATAATTGTTTTTGTATTCGATTTTTGTATGTATATAATTGTTTATAATCAATATCGATGTATGTAATGTTTGTTTATAGTTCACGTCTATAATTTATGTATATAATGAATGTCTATGTACATAATAGTTAGGTATATGATAAATGTATAGGTATCTGTTTATGTATGTAATACATTTTTATGTAAATAATTAATGTTAATGTATTTAATTAATATGTATGTATATAATTAAAGTTTATGTATATAACTGTTTATACATCCAATGTATTTAATACATAAAATTAATGTTTATGCGTATAATGGTTAGAAATCTGATTGTATGTATATATTTAATGTCTATGTATATAATTGTTTATATATTTAATGTATGTAATTAATGTTTATGTATGTAATTGATGTTTACATATATAATTCACATTTATTTATATAATTGTTTCTAAATCTAATTGATTTTATGTACATAATGTTTATATATTTGTTTTTATGTATAATGTATACAATTTTATGTATATAATGTTTATAATCAATATATATGTTTGTATTGTTTTACAGTTCACGTCTATGTATATAATTATTGTGTGTGTGTATAATTGTTTATATAATCAATGTTTATGTATGTATTTTTTTATGTATTTACTTAGATGTGAATTATATACATGTAGATTATCTATTTATTAATGTTTATGTATTTAATTATTGTCTGTGTTACATGAGACAACTAATATTGCACATCAACACCTAAAAAAAAATCACATACTGTACATCTTCGAAGTAAATATGTTTGTTTGGTTTTGCTTTAAATTCTTCAATAGGAACTCTATGGTGTGACTTGTTCATCACATGGTTCAGGTCGGTAATTGTATAGGACAAAAACATATAAAGTAGCGAATCTCAAAAAGTGGCGTGTAATTCTGCAGGCGCGGACAAAGTGCACGTGAACACTGCAGGAGGTCTTCATCAAGGTTGTGTTTTGCTCGAATTAACTTTTGTGTTTCTCTCTTAGGTTCCAGCCATGTATGCCTGCGCTAAATTTGTCACTTCTCCTGCTCTGGTACGTAGAAACTTTATTGTGTGGGGCTTAAAACTGGGCTTATGGCACCATAGAAGTGTGTATTATCCACGAAAAGTTAATGGTATTTTTTTAATGACCTGTCTAAAATCAGGAGCAGGAAAAATATGTTAAATGGGTATGTGAAATGTAATCTTCCTCTGATTATAATCCCTCAGCAATCAAGGCAGAAGGGAAAATGGGAAAACACCCTCAGTTTAAACAAAATAGTCAAGTCATAAGAAATGCCTGATGAAGTGTAATAAAATAGTCTAAAAATGTAAACTTAAGCCATGTCCACAGTTTAAAAAATGTTTATTTGGGGTTAAAACAACCTCTATCCACTTGAGTCTACCCTATATTCCGGACTAAAGGGTGCACCGGTATATAAGCCACACCCACTAAATTTTAGGAAGAAATATTTTTCCATCTATTCGTAGCAGTTGTTAAATTGACTTATTTACACAGAAATGTTTATTTACAGACCTTAAGTTCCAAACGGTGTCTAACATGGCAGTAAAACGGCTGATCAAACAAAACATAATCATGGACCCACTAGCTGCGTAAGTTAGCTCTCCAATCAGCTAAACAGACTAACTCCACGGTGACGTTTTGGTTAATTTGCAAAACTGGAATACATAAAGAATGCCATCGTAAGTTAACTCAGACACTTGTAAATGTGTTAGCATATTAGCTAACGCTAACGAAGCTAGTTTGATTACATTACGATAGCGCATACAAATATGCATTAAAAGACTCCTACAGACATCACACTTCGGACGCTTTAGTAAGTAAGAATTGTTTTAGTTATAATGTACAACTTACAAACGTTGCTTGGAGTGACGAATGAAGAATCCACATGTAGAAACGCTGTGGATGATGATGATGATGATCAGAAGACAAAATAGCACTTCTGCTTCCGATTCAAAGCTTTTAACAGCAGGAATTCACATTTACCCAGCAGCACTTGCAGGGGACAAACTTGTCCAAAAGATGGCACCATGGCACAAACAATAACAGACCATTTCTCTGTCTTTGCTTGTTTATTTTTTATTCTTTGCATTATGGCCGTCAGCAAAGAAGAAGAATCCAATAATTAGGTACATTTTTAAGTTGTATTTCCTAATATATTTTTGTAACAACCACAGCTGATAAATGGTTATTGTAGACTGGGGTTAAATCACTAAAAAAAGGTTGAGAACCACTGTTCTAGACCATAAGACAGATGAAACTTGGAAAAGCATAGAGGTCTACAACTTGCATGTTGCTTGCTGTTTTTCAGTTTGGACTTTCTCTCCCTAAAAGTCCTCTTAATATTTGCACATTTTGTAAATGGCTGTTCGCAGGTACATCTAGCCCATATAAAAAATGATTTCCACATCACAGACATGCTGACAACTCTCCAGACAGTGGTGTGCGTTTTGTTTACATCCCGTTTCAGTAGCGCCGTTAGTCTTTTTCTGGTCAAGATTTCGGTACATCACTTGTCAATATTGCACAAATAGGCCATATATATCAATTCATATTGTAACGACCATCTGTCAGTCTTTCCTATGTTGGCAAACATACCTTCGGTGCTTGAAAGGTGCTTGGCGGAGAATGAGGAAGTGTTGTGTGTCTAGGGAAGCACGGACTCATGGGAACAAAAGTGTCTGCACGGGAGGTAAAACCTGTTGGAATTGTGCAATTTGTTATATAATTGGTAATAAAAAATAAAAAAGCGTCTTCCTGGGGCTACAATATATTACTTTAATTAGTTTTCAAGTTAAAACAAACTTATTTTCAAAGTGTGGCAATTACATTAAAGGGAAACTGACTATAGCTGTCAACATTGTGAATGTGCTGAAAGATTTGATTATCGAAATATAACTATAGATGTCAACATTGTATATGTGCTGAAAAATTCATTTATGATTGTTGATCAAAGTTGTCAACTTTGTGTATGTACTTAAAGATTCATTTATGATTGTTTACCAAAATATAAATATAGATTTCAACATTGTATGTGCTGAAAGAGTCATTTATGATTGTTGATCAAAACTCTATGTGACATCTGGTGATTACAATGTATTGGGCTATTTGGTGGATATTTGCTATTCTGGGCAGTTGCAAAGAATTAAGTACAACAAACCACAAAACGGTGTCGCAAAGCACATTCAAATTCAAACCTTCGATTTTGTGAATGTTCCATCCCTAATGCCAGGATTGCTTTGAAAACTTTGGGCACAACTATTTTAGTGGTTTTAGCCAGAAAACTTCCCAGTATGTGAAGAGATGAACTGAGCATTCACAGTATTCCTCTTTTTCTAGGGATGAACATTTTTTTATTAGCCGACACATAACTTCCTGCTTAAGACTACTATTTTTGCAATGTAGATTTAAGTGTAGTTTGCGCACACTTTGAGGTAAAGCCAGGGTGTCCAAACTGTCATAGATTCAACACCGCATTACACGGCAGAGGGCTTTCAAATTAATCTGAAATACCAGGCGGTCCCTGAATGATACATATTTGCTGCTTCTTGTGGACAATGAAAGTAAATCGGCTCAATGACCCTTGAAATTACTGTGAAATAATAGCACAACATTTACTTATATGACATAATCCAAACAACCCTCTCTAGTCATGGTGAAAACATGGTCACTGAACTTTGTGGATATTACAAAAACGTCCAAACGCCATATTAAAAAAAATCATATTCAAATACTCTCCACACTCATCCATGTTTGATGCATTTCAGCTGCTTGATGACTTTTACCAAGGAACATGCTAACAAATAAGATGGAACATTTGAAAGTCTCTCTGACTAAACTCCTTCCTGTAGCTGCGCGGAGGGTCCAGAGTCCTTGCCCGGCCCGTCTCCGTCTTTAGCCGACCTGAAGCCAATGTGGAGCAGCAGGTGAGAACTTCAAGTCGGATGAGAATTTACTGGATCTCATTCAGGGGATGAATGATGAGCGTCCATTTGGAGTTGAACTTGTTCCTGGTTCTCCTCAGACCCTCTTGCCAGAACGTCCGTCGTCAGTCGTGAGTCGCTCTTTCCAGACCAGCTCGATGTGTCGGGACATCGACACCGCAGCCAAGTTCATCGGTGCCGGTGCTGCCACTGTGGGGGTGGCTGGTTCCGGAGCTGGAATTGGAACCGTGTTTGGTAGCCTCATCATTGGCTATGCCAGGTGATTTCATGTTGACGCCTTGGATGTCTCACAATATGCTGATTCACTTCAAGAGAAATATTGCTTTTCTACTAACATGGATGAAACAAGTGTGTTCTAGGGTTGTACTAGTATAGTATCACGGTACTAATGAATCATATTCAGTACAATACTGCCTCTAGAAAGTACCAGTTTTAAGATGCGCCGTCACGTGGTGACATTGCTGGCTGGTTTTACGAGCAGAGGAGCATGTTGGGTAGCGCACGCACACAGTACTTACAAGCAGACAGTGTGTAGACAGAAAGGGGAGAATGAATGCGTTTTGGTGTAAAAAGTAAAGATAAAGGTGAAGTTATAAAACTGAAACGCCCTCAGAAAGTGGTGCTTTAAGACATGGCTAGCTAGCTAGCTAGCAGCTAACATCAATCTGCAGTCTTTTAGCGATTTCTAAATCACTAATACTGACCTCTAGGGCAATAAAGTTTCTTACAAGTCTCATTATCACTGGAGGACGAGGAATAGCTAAACATGCTTCACTACACACTGTTGGAAGATTCAATAGCTAACAACAATCTAGCACCCCTGAATGTAAACTAATGCCATGAGTGGAGCTACACCTGACATCCACTGTGATGATACCAAGTACTGTATTTCCTTGAATAGCCGCCGGGGCGCTAATTATTTTAAAACCCTCTTCTCACTCCTGCGCTTATTCAAAGCATGCGGTAAAAGTAAGCAGGCGCTAATAATTTTAAAACCTCTTCTCACCCCTGCGCTTACCAATGGCATGCAGTAAAAAATTGAGTGTGATATAAAAAAAGTTATTCTACGTCCGCGGCCCGGTTGTTGGGGACCACTGCTCTACAGCGTCCCATCGCGCCCCACTTTTCACCATGCTGTTTGCGTGCCGGCCGGACGCATGCATTTCGCTGCTTCTTGTACGAGATTGCAATGCATACTTGGTCAACAGCCATACCTTTTACACTGATGTTTGTGATATAAACAACTTTAAAACTCTTACTAATATGCGCCACACTCTGTGAACCCACACCAAGCACATTTCTGGAGAGCATTGGCTCTGTGGCGCATTATAAACGCAGTATAGGGATTACCCATAATTCCGTGTATCCGTGACTCTTGCTGTATTATACACGTGCCCCCAACCCTTCCCACCTCAACCAACGTACGGAAGGGGAGGGAGGCAGGGTTTGGTGCCAGCGGGTGTATGTGCATTGCAGTCTGGGTAGGTTTTGTGTTGTTTGTGGTGTGTTGCAGGGCAGATGTTCTCCAGAAGTGTTTGTCATCGTTTAATGTGGATTCGCGGAGTGTTGCGCGTATTTGTAGGAGTGTTGAAGTTGCTTTATGTCACAACCATTAGTGTGTTCTGTATGGCTGTGGAACAAGACCCCTGGTTTACACAGTCATAGCAAAAAAAAAAAAACTCTGCCATTTTGAAATTGACGGCAGGGGAATCTTCACTTGTGACGTCACAAATTTTACCCAGCGGTCAAAGTAAGCATGTGCTTATTAATTTGGGGAGCGAGCTTCGCCCCGGCAGTAATTCAAGCAAGGCAGGCGCATATTACATGCCCGGCCCGGCGGTTATTCAAGGAAATACCTTATATTATCTTTACTACTATGATGACATCGATATTTTTTTACATAATGTATTTTTAAATAAAAACATGTTTATAAACTCAGTAAATATGTGCCTGGACACATGAGGACTTTGAATGACAAATATGATTCTGTAACTACTTGGTATCAGATCGATACCTAAATGTGTGGTATCATCCAAAACTAATGTAAAGTATAAAACCAGAGAATAAGTGATTATTACATTTTAACAGAAGTGTAGATAGAACATGTTAAAACTGAAAATAAGCAGATATTAACAAGTAGATTAATAATTCATTTTCTACCACTTTCCCTTAATGTTGACAAAAATAGGTGGAAAAATGACACAATATGTTACTGCATACGTCAGCAGACTAATTAGGAGTCTTTGTTTAATTACTACTAAAAACAAGGTGTCAAGTATGTTCACCATTTTATTTCAGGACTAAATTACAATAATAAACATGTTTAATATACACAAAGATTTTTTTGGTTAAAATAAAGACAATAATGCCATTTTGTGTGGTCCCCATTATTTAGAAAAGTATCAAAATACATTTTGGAATCGGGACAACATTCTTATGTGGACAATATTGTCTTGGAGGTTTTTCACATACTGGTATAGAAATATTGGTCTTGATGATGTAGTACAACACAGGTTCTTAACCTTTTCCACTACACTCAAATATTACCACTGAATTAGTCATCTTTCTCTTGATTTGAATCATATTAATAAATCATATCTAACTTACTTAAGGTGCACAACCGTATCAAATGATATAAAAGCATACATATAATTTAACACATACACCTTAGGCTTAGGTCAGACTGATTAGAAAAATAAATACTAATCAAATGTACGGCATAAGAGACTTGAGGATAACTGACGAGAAATACATTTACATACAATTTAAGTTGGGCTAAAATAAGACAAAATAATAAACATGTATCCTAACTAAACTGTCAATAAAATTAAAGTGCACATGGAAATACAACTTCAACACTTGACTCACAATTCTTGAGCTTAAAAAGCCCTACTAGAATCTGAGCCATGTTTACTTTCATCAACGCTGCAGCACGTGTGACACCACATTGCAGGTGGCATTTATTTTTTTTGTAACGTGATTATTACCGAATTTTATAATTAAAGAGCGCACCGCTATATACGACTCACATCCGCAAAATGTATGAGTCGCAACGGACTATAAGTCACAGTTACGAAACGAGGTATTTACAGTTATTTAGTAAATGTTTATTTACATACCTTATTTGTTTCTAAACGATGTAAGTAAAACGGCTGATCAAACAAAACAGAAGTCATGGTCATGGACCCACTAGCTGCGCAAGCTAGCTCTCCAATCAGCTAAACAGACCCAATGACTCCACATTTATGTTTTGGGGAATACACTGAGGAATTTCTGAAACTGAAACAATACAAAAAGAATGCCATTGTAAGTTAATAATACTAACACAGACACTCGTGAAAGTGTTAGCATATTTGCTTATGCTAACAACGCTGGCACCTAACAGTTTTATCTGATTTTTGGGGTGACGATTCGACCCCGAAGGGAATAAGCGGTAGAAAATGGATTGATGGATGGACTTAATTTAGAATCGGCTTTCTATTCAAACCAATTTTCTCACTGTATTATTTGGTATAATAATTAAGTTACTAATACTAATTGACACTTGTAAACATGTTAGCATATTAGCTCATGCTAACGATGATTGATTACATTGCGATAGCACACACAAATATGCATGAAAACACTCCTACAGACATCACTTTTGGGACAGATTAGTAAGTCAGAATTGTTTTAGTTATATTGTAAAACCTACAAACGCTGTTTGGAGTGATGAATAAAGAATCCATACGAGCAGCAACGCTACTTGTATGGACAGATAAGACGTAACCTATTTCCGGTTGAAAGCTTAGTGTACTTGAAACTCTGGAATTTCCAGAAATTTAAAGAATAGCAATTTGAACAAATAAAATTTGTTTTTTCAGGCGGTAACCTAGACACTCGTAAACATGTTCGCATATTAGCTCATGCAGACAACGCTAGCTTCATTACATTACAATGGCACGTACAAATATGCATGAAAACACTCCTACAGACATCACAAATGGGACGGTTTAGTAAGTAAGAATTGTTTTAACTATTATGTAAAACTTACAAACGCTGCTTGGAGTGACGAATAAAGAATAATACGAGCAGAAGCACAACAGACAGATGAAAAAGACGGAATGGCACTTCTACTTCCGGCCGAAACTTAGTCAACTTGAAAATCTGGAATTTACGGAAATTTAAAGAATAGCAATTTGGAAAAATAAAATTCCGTTTTTCAGGGTGGTAACATAGACACTCGTAAACGTGTTAGCATATTAGCTCATGCAGACGACGCTAGCTTCGTTACATTATGCGAGCAGGTACAAATATGCATGAAAACACTCCTACAGACATCACACATGGGACGCTTCAGTAAGTAAGAATTGTTTTAGTTATAATGTAAAACTTACAAACATTGCTTGGAGTGACGAATGAAGAATCCATCTTAGCAGAAACGCTATGGACAGATAGACGGAACGTACTTCCGATTGAAATCTTAGTCTACTTATAAGTCTGGAATTTACAGAAATTTAAAGGACAGTAATTTGAAAATAAAAAAATTCCGTTTTTCTGACGGTAACATAGACACTCGTAAACGTGTTAACAGATTAGCTCATGCAAACGAAGCTCTTTTCATTACATTATGATAGCACGTTACAAATGTGCATGAAAACACATGGGACGCTTCAGTAAGTCAGAATTGTTTTAGTTGTATTGTAAAACCCTGCAAACCTTGCTCTGAGTGATGACTGAAGAATCCATACGAGTAAAACTGCTACGGACGGCTTGAAGACCGAACTGCATTTTTTCTTCCTTTACAAAGTCCAGTAGAGCAGTGGTCCCCAACCTTTTTGTATCCGCGGACCGGTCAACGCTTAATAATTTGTCCCGCGGCCTGGGGGGTGTCCTTTTTTTTTTTTTCTTTGTCATGAAAACGGGATGTTTTTGTCATGAAAAAGGGAGTTTTTTGTGGTTGGTGTACTATTTGTAAGTGTATAT
This sequence comes from Nerophis ophidion, assembly GCF_033978795.1. NCBI lineage: Eukaryota > Metazoa > Chordata > Actinopteri > Syngnathiformes > Syngnathidae > Nerophis > Nerophis ophidion. The sequence continues at coordinate 31,523,656 of NC_084617.1, forward strand.
TGTGTTTTTTTATGTTGATTTAATTAAAAAAAAAATATATATATATATATTTTTTTTTTTTATAAAAAATTCTTCTGCGGCCCGGGCCGCGGCCCGGTGGTTGGGGACCACTGCAGTAGAGTGTTCATGTCTTATATAAGTATTGTGAATAATACAAATAATGTGACTTACTTAAAGACGAGTGTAACATGT
>NC_084617.1:31527658-31575158 GCF_033978795.1 Nerophis ophidion
AAATTTTCAATTTGAACAAATATTTTTTTCCCCTTTAAAACAATGAACATTTGATTTGTCTTTGACTTAAGTGCATACTTAAGTGTATTGACGCTGAGAAGTGTGCAAACTGCAGTGCACTGTCAGCAGTTAATAATAATAATAATAATGATAATCCAGCCATCCATTTTTCTATCGCTTGTCCCTTTCGAGGTCGCGGAGGGTGCTGGAGCCTATCTCAGCTGCATTCCGGCAGAAGGCGGTGTACAAGTAACCACCTCATCACAGACTAATAATAATATTAGTATTAATAATAACAAAAATAATTATAATGTTAATAATAATAATAGGTGACATATTGGTGTTGCACAAAGTGATTACAGAAGATCTCTCCAATGAAACTTATAGAAAACTGCAATATAATGGGGCCAAAGAAAGTTGTGAGTGACGGCATTTGATAAAGAAGGTGGAGTCAATAAAGAACTGAAAGTAAGCATGTCCACAAGCCCCTCCCTTTCTCCCTCCCCACTCATCATCGTTCATGCCAACAAGGAATGTTGAATAAAAGTATTTTTATATTTCAGTCATCATTGTGTGTTTACTTTCCTTTCTGAGACCACCGTTGTTTTCTGTGTGGTGTCTGCCACACACTTATTGATCTGGCTATAGCTCTGATCAAAAGTTTGATTATCTTCCCGTTCCTTGTGGAACATTTGCATCATGCAAAGCCAGTTCTTACTGGTATGACAACATGAATTACATGCATAATAAGGCAGCCATGTTTGATTTATGATCACTAATATTGAGCACCATTATGTTATCAACTTGACACATTATTTTAAGGTGCAAGAACTTTCGTAGGACAAAAAAAAAAGCAAACAATAAATCTGGTATTGGTGGGAAAAAGCAATCCTCACTGATCAATCAATCAATCAATCAAGGGAGCAATTGAAGAGGAAGCCAACAGGGCCACCCCAGTGGCCAACTGATGCAAATAGTATTTTTTTCTCCTCTTATTTCCTTCAAGCAATTGTAATTAAAGTAAATATATTTATTTTATATTGTCTGTAATTAAAGTAAATATATTTACTGTCAATTGTCTGTAATTAAAATAAATATATTTAATTCATCCATCCATTCATCCATCCATTTTTCTACCGCTTGTCTGTAATTAAAGTAAATATAATTATTTCATATTGTCAGTAATTAAAGTAAATATAACGATTTTGTTATGTCTGTAATTAAAGTAAGTATGTTTATTTTATATTGTCTGTAGTTAAAGTAAATATACTTATTTTATATTGTCTATAATTTAAGTAAATATATGTATTTTATAGTGTCTTTAATTAAAGTAAATATATGTATTGTATACTGTCTGTAATTGAAGTAAATATCTTTATTTTCTATTGTCTGTAAATAAAGTAAATACATTTATTCTATATTGTCTGTAATTAAAAGTAATATATTTATTTTATATTGTCTGTAATTAAATAAATAAATGTATTTGTTTATTGTCTTTATTTAAAGTAAATATATATTTTCATATTTTCAGTAATTAAAGTAAATAATACTTTTATATTGTCAGTTTTAAAGGAAATATATTTATTTTACATTGTCTGCAATAAAAGTAAATATATTTATTGTATATTGTCTGTTTTTAAAGTAAATATATTTATTTTATATTGTCTGTAATTAAAGTAACTACACATATATGTTATTGTCTTTATTTAAAGTAAATATATTTTTATATCGATAGTATTTAAAGTAAATATATTTATTTTATACTGTCTGTAAATAAAGTAAATATATTTTTTATATTTTCAGTTTTAAAGGAAATACATTTACTTTATATTGTCTGTAATTAAAGTAAATCAATCAATCAATCAATCAATGATCATTTATATAGCCTCATCACTAGTGTCTCAAAGGGCTGCACAAACCACAACACAAACCACGACATCCTCGGTAGAGCCCACATAAGGGCAAGGAAAACTCACACCCAGTGGGACATCGGTGACAATGATGACTATGAGAAACCTTGGAGAGGACCGCATATGTGGGCAACCCCCCGCCCCCCGCCGCCCCCTCTAGGGGAACCGAAAGCAATGAATGTCGAGCGGGTCTAGCATGATACTTTGAAAGTTCAATCCATAGTGGATCCAACACAACCGTGAGAGTCCAGTCCAAAGTGGATCCAACACAGCAGAGAGAGTCCCGTCCACAGTGTAGCCAACAGGAAACCATCCCAAGCGGAGACCGATCAGCAGCGCAGAGATGTCCCAGCCGATACACAGGCGAGCGGTCCAGCCTGGGTCCTGACTCTGGACGAGCGGTTCATCCTGGTTCCCGACTCAGGACAGCCAGTACTTCATCCATGGCCATCGGACCGGACCCCCTCCACAAGGGAGAGTGGGACAGAGGAGAAAAAGAAAAGAAACGGCAGATCAACTGGTTTAAAAAGGGAGTCTATTTAAAGGCTAGAGTATACAAATGGGTTTTAAGGTGAGACTTAAATTCTTCTACTGAGGTAGCATCTCAAACTGTTACCGGGAGGGCATTCCAGAGTGCTGGAGACCGAACGGAAAACGCTCCATAGCCCGCAGACTTTTTTTGGGCTCTGGGAATCACTAATAAGCCGGGTTCCTTTAAACGCAGATTTCTTGCCGGGACATATGGTACAATGCAATCGGCAAGATAGGATGGAGCTAGACCGTGTAGTATTTTATACGTAAGTAGTAAAACCTTAAAGTCACATCTTAAGTGCACAGGAAGCCAGTGCAGGTGAGCCAGTACAGGCGTAATATGATCAAACTTTCTTGTTCTTGTCAAAAGTCTAGCAACTGTAATCTTTTAATGCTAGACATTGGGAGACCCGAAAATAATACTTTACAGTAATCGAGACGAGATGTAAGAAACGCATGGATTAAGATCTCCGCGTCGTTAATGGACAAAATGGAGCGAATTTCAGCGATATTACGGAGATGAAAGAAGGCCGTTTTAGTAACACTCTTAATGTGTGACTCAAAGGAGAGAGTTGGGTCAAAGATAATACCCAGATTCTTTACCGAGTCGCCTTGTTTAATTGTTTGGTTGTCAAATGTTAGAGTTGTATTATTAAATAGAGGTCGGTGTCTAGCAGGACCGATAATCAGCATTTCCGTTTTTTTGGCGTTGAGTTGCAAAAAGTTAGCGGACATCCATTGTTTAATTTTATCAAGACATGCCTCCAGCTGACTACAATCCGGCGTGTGGGTCAGCTTTAGGGGCATGTAGACTTGGGTGTCATCAGCATAACAGTGAAAGCTAACACCGTATTTGCGTATGATGTCACCTAGCGGCAGCATGTAGATGCTGAAGAGTGCAGGCCCAAGGACCGAACCCTGGGGAACTCCACACGTTACCTTAACATAGTCCAAGGTCTTATCTTACTGACACACTGTCAGTAAGATAAGAGTTAAACCAAGACAGGGCTAAGTCTGACATACCAATTCAAGTTTTGATACGTTCTAATAAAATATTATGATCGACGGTATCAAAAGCAGCGCTAAGATCGAGGAGCAGCAACATAGATGACACATCAGAATCCATCGTTAGCAATAGATCATTAGTCATTTTGGCGAGGGCTGTCTCCGTAGAGTGATTTGCCCTGAAACCAGATTGGAAAGGTTGACACATAGATTGTTAGACGCTAAGTGTTCATTTAGCTGCTCTGCAACAATTTTTTCGAGGATTTTTGAAATAAAGGGAAGGTGAGACACCGGTCAGTAGTTTACCATGAGGTCAGGATCGAGGTTAGGTCTTTTAAGGAGAGGATGAATAACCGCTTTTTTGAATGCTAGGGGAACAGTGCCAGAGGAAAGTGATACGTTTATAATATTTAGCACTGATGGACCTAATAATACAAAGAACTCCTTGATAAGTGTCCCAGGAAGTGGGTCAAGTTAACATGTTGCTTTTTTTATTCCATTTACACGTTGTAACAAGTCTTTTAATGTTTTTTCCTCAAAACAAGAGAAACTATTTTGGAGGGCTGTATCCGCCGTATATACAGTCGTATCTGTGTTAATAGAACCCAGTTGTAGCTCCTTTCTCCTTTCTAATGACTTCAATTTTCTTATTAAAGAATTGCATAAAGTCATCTGCTGAGTGGGTGGAGCTACTGGAAGGAGTCCCTTGTTGGGTTAGCGATGTTACTGTACTAAACAAAAATTTAGAATCGTTTTTCATAAGGTGGATGAGATTTGAGTAATATTTAGCTTTAGCTAAGGTAAGCATGCGTTTATAAGTTATTAAACTATCACTCCATGCTTGATGGTGCACCTCAAGTTTAGTCGTGCGCCATTTGCGTTCCAGCTTTCTACATAATAATTTCTGAGCTCTAGTTTCTTCTGTAAACCATGGGGTACGCCTTTTTGGAGCCTTTTTTACTTCAGCGGTGGTATACTATCAATGGTTTCGCGCAGGGCGTCATTAAAGTTGTTAGTGAGGTTATCAATAGAGTCCACATACTTTGGGAATGGTGCCATTACCGAGGGCAGTAGGCCAGCAAGAGTTGTCGTTGTGGCCGTATTAATGTTGCGGCTTCTATAGCAGTTATTATTATTATTAGTTTGCGGAAAATGAGTATGAACCTCGATTTTTATAAGGCAATGATCGGACATTACTTTAGTGTACGGGAGTATCATAACTTTGGAAACGATGATACCCCTGACAAGCACTAGGTCTATCTTATTACCGTTGCAATGCGTAGGTTCATTTATTATTTGTGTAAGACCACAGCTATCAATTATAGTCTGGAGCGCTACGCACGGTGGGTCCGATGGGGTATTCATATGGATATTAAAGTCCCCCATTATAAATATATTATCGGCGTGTCTCACTAGATCATCAACGAACAATATAGTTATTTTATATTGTCAGTAATTCAAGTACATATGTTTGTCATTGTCTTTATTTAAAGTAAATTGATTTATTTTATATTGTCTATAATTAAAGTAAATATCTGTATATTAAATCGTCTGTAATTAAAGTAAATATATTTATTTTATATTGTCAGTAATTAAAGTAAATATATTTATTTTATATTATCAGTAATTAAATTAAATATATTTATTTTATATTGTCTGTAATTAAATTAAATATGTTTATTTTATTTTGTCTTTAATTAAAGTAAATATATTTATTTTATATTGATATTGTTCCATTAGTGACAAATACATTTCCTGATATATCTTTTTTATTTTATTTTGCTGCCTAAAGTCTTTGTTCTGTGGGTTTATTTTCATTTTCTACCAAATAAAATCATAAATATGTCCATGATCTTACAAAGTATCAATGTGGGTAAAATTATTATTATTATTGTCAGGCTTGTCCCTGACAGTTTTGGTCTATGTCTTAGTTTTTCCTCTGCGTTTGTCTTTAGTTTCTGTCAGCACTCTTATTTTGGTTCTGTTTCCTGTTTGTCTCCCTGAGTGCTGTGTAACCCTCAGCTGTGGCTGATTGGCACCTGGCCACACCTGGGATCAATCAGCCAGTCACTATTTAAGACCTGTTTTCTCCTCCAGTCAGGGCTGGATTATTGTCGTGTCAATGTCATTTTCTACTTGTCATTCCTACTGGTTGTGTGAATGCAGCGTAGCGGTAAGCTATATTTGGTAGATGTTTTGTAGCTTACTGTTTTTTGTTCCCTGCTTCCGTTTAGTTTGTTCATAGCCCTTAGTTTGTTATATCCGCCCACGTGTGTGCTTTTTGTTTGTATCCTTTGTTTGTTCTAGTTGTAGTATTTTAAATTAAACTATGTTTTCCTGCAAAATGCCTCCCTCCTTCTCTGCATCTTGGGGTTCGTCACCAGATAACCCCGACAATTATAATGTTATGAATGAGATTTCAGCAACGTCGGTCCTGTATCTACCTGACATCAAATCCATATACAAATGTGCAGTATCGCCAAGAGGCCTAAATGACTGTAAACTGGAACCGGAAGTGACGCCTTGTGGAAAAAACATGGCGGAAATAAACAGTAATATTTTGGAAATCTTGTTAAAAAATTACTCATCTATTTTGTTTTTGTTTTTTTGTCCTTAATTACTTTATGTAATGTGTATTATTATTACTATGTTATATGTATCAATAATTACTATGTAGCATTATGTGTGTTATTAATTACTATCTTATATGTATCAATAATTACTAATTATCATTGTGTGTATTATTAATTACATTGTTATATGTATCAATAATTACTATGTAGCATTATGTGTGTTATTAATTACTATCTTATATGTATCAATAATTACTAATTATCATTGTGTGTATTATTAATTACTTTGTTATATGTATCAATAATTACTATGTAGCATTAGGTGTATTATTAATCACTATGTTATATGTATCAATAATTACTATGTGTTATTTGTTTCGATCTGCTGCTCAGATCTTCACATGTTTGTTTTTTCATTCTCAGTCTGACCCGTTTATTTCCTGTTTTTGTCCATCACTATGGTTACACATCAGTTCACCTGCTGCTCACGCCCCGCACACCTGCTACAGATAATCACCGTCACTTTATAAGCCGTCCTCTTTTGTTTGTTCAGCCTGGGTTCATGATTTGCTTTTCACGCAACAAGTTACGCCTGCAATACTCTCAAGTATGTATATTCTCGCTAAGCTTTTCACGCTAGCCATTCATTGTTCATTCCAGTTCTCATGCTGAAGTTTTTGTTTTACTGTTTTATGTGCCTACGTGCCAGTTTATTTCTCATTGTTGTATATCCTAGCTTTTATGCTAGCGTCTTTGGTTTGCCTTTTTATTAGCACCAGTGTTTTGGTTCATAGATCATTTTCGTTAAATAAATTGTTTATATTCTTACCTTTGCTGTGTTCACTTGACGCATCCTCGAGGGAATCGAACCCGGCATCACAATGCCGAACCGGCGTAACAGTATGAACCCAGCAAAAAAGAATTCCCTCGCGTCGAACCAGAGGGAGGAACCCTTCGACTTAGGGTTGTGGTTGGAGCTCATGGCTTGGGAGCAGGAAAGACTCGGCTGTGGGCTTGAAGTCTCCTCCGAAGCCGTTCGCGCTGCCCCGAAGAGGCGGGGGGTCCAGTGGAGAGGTCCCCCGCGCGGCGGTAATGTTCTAGCACCACTTATTCCTCCCCATGGACACAGCAAGTTTCACCCCGTCCAGGATTCACCCATCATTACCGGTAATCCTGCTTGTTTTTTTTCAAATCATTCCTTCAGCTGCCATGACACTTTTTCTGACACAAGCGATGACGACATTTGGGGAACGCCCACCGGTGACGCAACACCGGCCTCTGTTGATGACATTCTTTCAGAAGATTTTTATATTGTGGACAGTAATTCTCATTCCCAACCTTTTTCGAATACCAATAACATTTATGATAAAATACATAATTATCAGGATATTTTTTCTCATTATTCTAGTCAACCTCAGTCACCTAGTTTTTCTTCTACCCCCGTTTAAACCTCATTCTCCGCCCAAGTCCAAGGTTTTTTCTCCCTTTTCAAAGGGACACTCTGGACAATATAGAGGGGATGAGTCTGCCCGCCTCCAAACCTCCCACCACCCTCCCTTATGGTCAGTCCCTGACCACAGGGAACGGGTCTGGGATTCCCGTCTGGAGAGGGGGGCTATGGCCTATAGCTGTGTTGCGGAGGTAGCGCAGACGCTACCTGTTCTTAACACTGTCAAACCGCAACCTCCTATGAGGCCACCCTTACCTGTTTTTCGGCCCGTTAAACCGCTAGCTCCTCCTAGGCCGCCGCCACCTGTAATATAAAAGTATTCCGCTCAGCTCTTCCTTGTAGACCTCCTCCACTTGACGCATCCTCGAGGGAATCGAACCCGGCATCACAATGCCGAACTGGCGTAACATTATTTGTGTTATTAATTACTATGTTATATGCAACAATAATTACTATATGCATTATTATCTGTATTATTAATTACTATGTTATATGTATCAATAAGTATATGTATTATTATTTGTATTATTAATTACCATGTTATATGTATCAATAATTACTATGGATGGTGTGTTTTATTAATTACTATGTTATGTGTATCAATAATTACTATGTTATGTGTATCAATAATTACTATGTATTGTGTGTATTACTAATAACTATTTTATGTGTATCAATAATTACTATATGTATTATTAATGAGTATGTTGTAATAGTGTTACTTACTGGTATGTGTACTAATCGTCTATATGCAGTGTATACAACAACTTGTGAAAGGTTGGTTATGAAGTCAAAGATCATCTATTGCAGGAATTGCCAAAAAGGTAAAAGTAGCACTAGTCGTACACAGGCTCCATCTAGTGGTACACCAAATATTTACTTGGTTAAAGTACAGTGTTTTAGTTTCTGAAATTCAAACAGTGTTGCTGTTTAAACTGTGTGTAATGTTACAGTGGCCAAAAATATGAAATATATTTGTTTAATAAAACCTCTTTTTTTAATGACTACTTTGGTCTACTACACTACTGTATTTTAATGTCATTATGGTGGTACTTAATAAATACTTAGGTCTATTACACGACAGCATTTTAATGTAAAGTACGACAGGGAGGAAGGAGATGGCACTACAGCAGGAGGTCTAGCGCAACGGGTATTTTGAGCCTTTGATGGATACGTAGGGTGTGTATGCTATCGTGTGTGTGCATGCAAGTCTATGTGTATATGTTAACCACATAGGATTTACCGGAGGTTGTTGTGTGTGTTGGTTGCAGCAGCAAACAAGTCCAAAGGGGAAAAGCAAAAGAGGTCCGTGATCCGAGCGAGGTCCGATCAGCAGGTGAGACGCATGGCTCAGTGCTGAGACACGGAGGCACCGCAGGAACAGGATACGACAAGGACAGGTAGAACTGGGCAAGAAGGGACAAGGAGAGAGAGAGCTGACACATGAGAAGAGCCAGAGATGCAAAGCTTACTGTAACAAGGGCTACGTTCCGGCGTAGAGTAGTCAGCAGAGTGAGCCTTTATGCTGCTGCTCCTCATCAAGACCAGGTGCGTTGATTGAAGATTGCCTCCGGCTGTGGAGGCACGTGGCCACGGTCTGCGTGGCGCATGTGAGGGCGTATCTTTCGGTGCTCGCAGCGGAGCCAGTTGGTGTTACCGCCGTGGAGGGAGAAGCAGACTGCGCGTGCACTGTAACAATGTTGGCATTATGGTATTGATTGATTGATTGATTGATTGATTGATTGATTGATTGATTGATACTTAGCTCTACTACACTACTGTATTTTTACGTTTTCATTATGGTGGTACTTAATGAATACTTAGGTCTACTACACTAATGTATTTTAATGTTGTCATTATGGTGGTACCTAATGAATACTTAGGTCTACTACACTAATGTATTTTAATGTTGTCATTATGGTGGTACTCAATTAATACGTAGGTCTACTACATTGTCATTATGGTAGTGCTTAATGAATACTTAGGTCTACTACACAACTGTATTTAAATGTTGTCATTACGGTGGTACTTAATGATTACTTCGGTCTATTACACTACTGTATTTGAAATGCTCCTTGTTTTTAACTCACTTTTCGTCCAATGCTGTGACCACGCTGGCTGTACGTGGACCCCGACTTAAACAAGTTGAAAAACTTATTCAAGTGTTACCAGTTAGTGGTCAATTGTACGGAATTTGTACTGAACTGTGCAATTTACTGATAAAAGTTTCAATTAATTAATCAATCAAACCTAATAAAAGGACTGTTGACCTCCGCATCGCTTGCCTTTTCTGCATGCTGGGGTCCTGCTGCCTGCCACAAAGATGTGCACAAAACCCCACTTTTTAAAATGCACATTGAACTGAGCTATGATAAAGTCTGTCATGACTCACTCCCTACCACTTATAAAAAAGGAAGTGATGTCATCAAAATGGCAAAATAGGTCTAACAGCGGCATACAAAATGAAAAAATACATTACATGTAGTTAAATGAAATAAAACATGCTAACAAACAATGTAGGCTAACTCTGTTACTACTTGCTAATATCACTGGTCAGGCGGATGCTACATGCTAACATCTCATTACATTTGTCAATGGAGTTATATATAAATAGTTATGTGGAGCAGTGCGGACATAAAATATTTCCAATTCTAATACAACGTGTGTCACGGCGCATGCGCAGTCCATCATTCCATCTGCAGCAAGCGCCGCCAGCAGCTCCGCTAGGGGCACCCAGGGACACGCACCTGCTCGCTCTTCCCACATCGTAGCGGCGCGCCTGCAGGTCTGCAGGCAATCTACAATCAGCGCACTTGGTATCATGAGGGCCAACGCCATAAAGAGGAACGGACTCCAAGATCCAGTGCTAGAACATAGTTCACTGTTTCATAGTAAGCATCCCGTCTCTGGCTTCCTTCCTCGTTACTTGCTCTTTGTGCATCCCTCTGCCCGTGTCTTACATGTCCTCTGTGTTCTCCGCAGTATTCCTTCCGTCTCCTGTGATCGAGCTGTGCGCCTCGCTTGATTGGACTTCCCTCCGGATTTTGGACTGCTTCCCTCGATTCCCAACATCCGCTTGGATACGGAACTCTATGCTTCTCTCTGTGCCACGCCAGCAACCAGCCCTTGGGACCATACCCACACCCCGAAACCAAAGATTGCCAGCCCAAAGCCCTTCAAAGGGAACTTCAAACTCTGTCGAAGTTTTTTGGTCCATCCACCCATCCATCCATCCATCCATCCATCCATCCATCCATTCGTTTTCTTCCGCTTATCCGAGGTCGGGTCGAGGGGGCAGCAGCCTAAGCAGATAAGCCCAGACTTCCCTTTCCCCAGCCACTTCGTCCAGCTCCTCCCGAGGATCCTGAGGTGTTCCCAGGCCAGCCAAGAGACATAGACTTCCCAACATGTCCTAGGTCTTCCCCCTGGCCTACCAGTCGGACGTGCCCTAAACATCCCTAAGGAGGCGTTTGGGTGGCATCCCGACCAGATTCCTGAACCACCTCATCTGGCTCCTCTCGATGTGGAGGAACAGCGACTTTACTTTGAGCTCCTCCCAGATGACAGAGCTTCACCGTATCTCTCAGGGAGAGCCCCGCCACACTAGGGAAGGAAAGTAATTTCGGTCGCTTGTACCCGTGATCTTGTCCTTTCGGTCATAACCCTAAGCTCATGACTATAGGTGAGGATGGGAACGTAGATCGACCGGTAAATTAAGAGCTTTGCCTTCCCGCTCAGCTCCTTCTTCACCACAACGGATCGATACAGCGTCATTACTGAAGACGCTGCACCGATCTGCCTGTCGATCTCACAATCCACCCTTTCCTCACCCGTGAACAAGACTTGAACTCCTCCACATGGGGCAAGAGCTCCCAAATCCAGAGATGGCACTCCACATATTTCCAGGCGAGAACCATGGACTCTGACTTGGAGGTGCTGATTCTCATCCCAGTTGCTTCACACCCGGCTGCGAACCAATCCAGTGCGAGCTGAAGTTCCTGGCCAGATGAAGCCATCAGAACCACATCATCTACAAAAAGCGGAGACCTAATCCTGCAGCCACCAAACCGGATCCCCTCAACACCCTGACTGTGCCTAGAAATTCTGTCCATAAAAGATATGAACAGAATCGGTGACAAAGGACAGCCTTGGCGGAGTCCAACCCGAACTGGAAACTGGTCCGACTTACTACCGGTAATGCAGACCAAGCTCTGACACTGATCATACAAGGAGTGGGCTGCTACGATTAGACAGTCCGGTACCCCATTCTCTCTGACCACTCCCCACAGGACTTCCCAGGGGACACGGTTGAATGCCTTCTCCAAGTTCACAAAGCAAATGTAGACTGATTGGGCAAACTCCCATGCACCCTCAAGGACACTGCCGAGAGTATAGAGCTGGTTCACCGTTCCATGACCAGGACGAAAACCAAAAACCTTGAATTCGAGGTCCGATTATCCGGCATAGGCTCCACTCCGGTACACCTGAATAGACCTTAGCGGGAAAGCTGAGGACTGTGATGCCACGATAGTTGGAACACACCCTCTGGTTCCCCTTCTTAAAAAGAGGAACCACCACCCCAGTCTGCCAATCCAGAGGTATCGCCCCCCTATGTCCACGGGATGTTGTAGAGTCTTGTCAACCGAGACAGCCCCACAGCATCCAGAGCCTTAAGGAACTCCGTGCAGATCTCATCCACCCCTGGGGCATTGCCACTCAGGAGGTTTTTAACTACCTTGGCAACCTCAGCCCCAGAAATAGGAGAGCCCACCACAAAATTCCCCAGGCACTGCTACCTCATAGGAAGACGTGTTGGTGATATTGAGGAGGTCTTTGAAGTATTCCCTCCACTAATCCACAACATCCGCAGTCGAGGTCAGCAGAACCCCATCCTCACCAAACACGATGTTGACAGTGCACTGTTTCCCCTTCCTGAGGCAGCGGATGGTGGTCCAGAATCGCTTTGAAGCTGTCCGGAAGTCGTTTTACATGGCTTCCTCGAACTCCTCCCATGTCCGAGTTTTTGCCTCTGCCACCGCTGAAGCCGCACACTGCTTAGCCTGTCGATACCTGTCAGCTTGATGGCATCCTTCACCGCTGGTGGACACCAGCGGCTTTTAAGATTACCGCCACGACAGGCACCAACCACCTTGCGGCCACAGTTCCAATTGGCCGCCTCGACAAAAGAGGCACGGAACATGGTCCACCCGTACTCAATATCCAGTGCCTTCCCCGAGACATGTTCGAAGTTCTTCCGGAGGTGTAAAATTGAAACGCTCTCTGACAGGAGACTCTGCAAGACATTCCCAGCAGACCCTCACAATGCATTTGGGCCTACCAGGTCTATATGGCATCCTCCCCCACCATCGGAGCCAACTCACCACCAGGTAGCGATTGGTAGAAAGTTCCGCCCTTCTCCTCCCCCGAGTGTCCAAAACATGAGACCGCAAATCGGATTACACAACTACAAAGTCTATCATGGAACTGCGGCTGAGGGTGTCCTGGTGCCAAGTGCACATATGGACACCATTATGTTTGAACATTGTGTTTGTTTTTGACACTCTGTTGATGAGCACAAAAGTCCAATAACAAAACACCCATCGGGTTCCGATCCGGGCTTTGTCTTGGGAGACCCTACCAGGGTGCATAGAATCCCCCGGACAACATAGCTCCTAGGATCATTGGGATAGGCAAACTTCTCTGCCACGATAAGGTGGACACTCAGAAAGGAGTTTTTTGGTCCAATGCGACCTATTTTTCAAGCACCAACCATCCCGCTATACTTCTGATGGTGCGAAGATAGCATTTGTTTTTTTGCTGCTGTCGGGGCAGGCTCTCAAGTGGGCCTCAGCAGCCGAGGACAAGACTGTGGGCCTGAGCCCCAATCATGCAGCTTTTCGAGCCGAATTCCAGACCGTGTTCGATGACTCAGTGGACAGGGAGGACTCGGTAGCCCGTCTGCACACCATCCAGCATGGTTCCCGCTCGGTCAAGGTCCACACCCGCCCCATCCACAAACAGCGGATGGGGAGACAAAGCACCACAGAGCGCCTTCAGAAGGGGGTTAAGCGAGCAGATCAAGGACGGTTTGTTGAGGGATTGACCAACCTCGTGCCGAGCCCTCATTGAACTCGCACTCCTTTTCGACCAAGAGACTTGCTGAATGAGCAACAGAGAGAGCGCAGGTGGCCGCTAGCTCCACTCTGGCCGTCAAGTCCTGACCTGCCTATGACACAACCATCTTCTAACCCATACCTCCGCCTGTGTCTGCAACAACCATAGAACCATAGAAGTTGGGAAAATTGCACCTGGCGGCTGAGGAGAGAGAGAGTAGGTTCAGGCAGCGCCTTTGCCTCTACTGTGGCCTGGCAGGGCACACCATCCGTAACTGCCCAACTAGGCCAAAAGACCAGGCTCACCAGCAAGGGAGATCCTGGTGATTCACACGTCTATTCCCCAGAAGAAGAAGGACCCAGGCATCCTTTTTCCATCCAACCCTATCGTGGAACTCGAGGACTTTGAGAGTGGAGGCCTACTTGGACTCCGGAGCTGATGAGAGCTTCCTCAACCACAAATTCGCCCGTCAAACAGGTATCCGGCTTGTTCCAGTGAAGACCTCCCTCCCTGATCAATAATAGAATAATATAATAGAATATATCTTTATTGTCATTGTACATTGTACAACGAAATTGCAAGCAAACTAATTTAGTGCAAATTCATAATGACACATATAAAACATAAGAACATGGTACTGAGATAAATAGATAAAAATACATAAAATACATAAAAATACCAAGCACACAGCTCACATGCACAGTCATTCTTTTTTATGCCTTGTGTTCAGCGACACTATTGCTCTCGCGTAAAAAAGGGTTCCTAAATATGTTTGTCCGGCATTTTATTGTCTTGTATCCCCTGCTCGAGGGCAGGAGATCTGGGGTGAGATGGGTCCCTTATGATGTTTTTGGCCTTTTTTGTCACAAGTTGTTGGTGACGAACCCCAAGATGCAGAGATGGCAGGCTTTGTCCAGGAAAAAATATTTAATGTTCAAAAATAAAGAAAATACACAAACAAGGAATTAGAAGACAGGAAACTGAAAACAGGAACCAGCAAACAGAAAAACTGAAAATAGCCAACGGCTAACAGGATCTGGCTAACAGGAAAACACAAAACAAGGAGCTAGGAGACAGCAAACTGTACACAGCTCTAGGAACCAGCCAACAGGAACAGCTTACCGCAGATAACGACATCTACAAGTATTAGCACGACTGGTAGTAATTACAATACTCCAGCACAGACTGGATGGCAAGGTAGGTTTAAATAGCAGCTGGCTGATTGACACCAGGTGTGGCCAGGTGCCAATCAGCCGCAGCTGATGGGAAACAGCGCTCAGGGAGAAAAGTTGGAAATAACCAAAATAAGAGCGCTGACAGAAAATAAAGACAGGAAAAAACAAAACATAACTAAGCTGTCAGTGACAAACCTGACAGTAGCCCCCCTTCATATAACGGATACCAGATGTTGTAGGAAACCCCCTCCCAAAAAAACAGTTCAAAGTCACAGGAGGGTGGAGGGAGGACAAGGCGGTGGGCCGCCAGGCCAAGTGTCCCGGCAACCAGTGAAGAAGAGTCAGGTGGCGACGGCGAGTTGGACGCCGCCGCAATTTGTGAGGCGGTCGCCCATGGAACGACCACATCCGTGGCCAACGAGAGGTTGGTGGCGCCCTCTGCTGGCCCACCGGAGAGGATGGTTGCGCCCTCAGCTGGCCCACCGGAGAGGTTGGTGGCGCCCTCTACTCGCCCACCGGAGTGCATGGTGGCGTCTGCTGGCCCAACGGAGTGCATGGTGGCGTCTGCTGGCCCAACGGAGTGCATGGTGGTGTCTGCTGGCCCACCAGAGTGCATGGTGGCGTATGTTGCAGACCCACTGGGGTGAGGAGTAGCTGTGCCTCCTCAGCTGCACAGCTACTCATAGCCACCCCCCTCAAGCGACGGATCCCAGACGTCACCAGTTAGGCCCACAGATGACAGGGGTGGTGGGAGAGGGCTTGGAATGAGGCCGAACTATTCTTCAATTTAGCCATCATCACAAGAATCCTGTCAAGCCTCTGATTCATCGTAATCTCTGCGGGGTTCGTATTAGGCTGCAGTATTCTGTCACGAGTTGTTGGGGACGAACCCTAAGATGCAGAGATGGCAGGTATTGTCTAGGAAAGCATGATTTAATGTTAAAAAATAAGGAAAATACACAAACCAGGAATTAGGAGACAGGAAAACTGAAAACAGGAACCAGCAAACAAAAAAGCTGGAAATATCTAACAGCTAACAGGATATGGCTAGCAGAAAACACAAAACAAGGAGGTAGGAGACAACAAACTGTACACAGCTCTATGAACCAGCCAACAGGAGCAGCTTACCGCAAATAACGTGATCGACAAGTAATAGCACGACAGTTAGTATTGACAATACTACAGCACAGACTGGATGGCAAAGCAGGTTTAAATAGCAGCTGCCTGATTTACACCACGTGTGGCCAGGTGCCAATCAGCCACAGCTGAGGGAAAACAGCGCTTAGGGAGAAAAGCAGGAAATAACCAAAATAAGAGCGCCGACAGAAAATAAAGACAGGAAAAAACAAAACATAACTAAACTGTCAGTGACAAACCTGACATCTTTTAGGCACCTGGCACCGTACATTTAATCTAGGGAGGGGAGAGAGTAGCCAGTGATCTTCATGGCAGTTTTTATGACCCTCTGAAGTGTGTTTTTCTCTCTGCCGCTGTGCAGCTGGCATACCATACACATATGCAGTATGTCAGCACACTCTCTATTGAGCAGCCATAGAAAGACACAAGCAGTTTTTGTGACAGGTGGTTCTTTTTGAGGAGTCTCAGAAAGTAAAGTCTCTGTTGTGCCTTTTAGTGGTCACTGAGGTGTTTTCACTCCACGGCAGGTCTCCCTCGATCTTGATGCCCAGGAACCTGAAGTTAAAGACCCTTTCCACATAGTCCCCATTGATGGACAGTGGTTGGATGTTTATCGTTTTTTTCTTCCAGAAGTCTATGATCAGCTCCTTCGTCTTGGTGGTGTTAAAGACCAGGTTGTTTTCCCTGCAGAAGCCAGTCTGCCGCTCCACTTCATTCCTGTAGGCAGACTAATCCCTCCCAGAAATGAGTCCCACTACTGTAGTGTTGTCTGCAAATTTAATAGTGGTATTGCTGGCATGAGCAGGGGTGTAGTCATGAGTGTATAGGGTGTAGAGTAGGGGACTTAGCACAAAGCCCTTAGGCGAGCCGGTGCTCATGCTGATAGATGCTGAGAGGTGGCAGCTTACTCTCGCCCTCTGAGAGCGATTCGTCAGGAAGTCCAGGATCTAGTGGCAGATGGAGGAAGACAGTCCCAGCCCAGTCAGTTTGGGCACCAGTCTGTGGGGGAGGTTGGTATTGAACGCAAAGCTAAAATCAACAAAGAGCAACCTTGCATAGCTCCCCTGCTGCTCTAGGTGGTTCAGAGCAGTGTGGAGGGCTGTTGCCATAGCATTCTCTGTAGACCTGTTGGCATTGTACACAAACTTGTGAGAGTCCAATGCAGGAGGAAGATTTGAGGTGATATTCCCCCGAACCAGAGTTTCAAAGCATTTCATAATGATTGGTATAAGTGCCACTGGAGGTTAGTCATTCAAGCTGTTTAATGCATTTTTTTTGGAGTGGGACAATAATAGAGTCCTTTAGACAGGGTGGGACGATGTACTGGGACAAGGATTGGTTGAAAATCCTGGTAAAGACAACAGCCAGCTGGTCCAGCAGCTAGTACACGTCCAGGTACATCATCTGGTCCAGCAGCTTTCCTCGGGTTCAGCCTCCTTAATGTGCGCTGCACCTCATGTTCCTCCAATATGAGGATGTTGTCACGGGTTGAGGATTGTGATGCGACTGCATGTGGTTGCTCCACCTCGAAGCGAGCGAAGAGGATGTTCAGTTCCTCCGCCAGCGAGGCGTCTCCGCCAGCGATGCGTCTCCGCCAGCGAGGCGTCTCCGTCAGCCACAGCGAAGTTGTTGGATTTGTACCCGGTGATGTGCTGCACCCCTGCCACACCAGCCTTGTGTTGTTGCTGCTGAGGTGTCCCTCTATTCTCTTCTGATGTGCTGTATTGGCCTCTCTGATGACGGCTCTTCTCAGGCTGGCTCTGGCAGCACTGTACTGTGCCCCATCACCACACATAAATGCCTTGTTCCTCTCCTTCAGCAGGATCTTGACCTCACCAGTCATCCAGGGCTTTTGGTTTGTACCAAAAGGGCTCTGGATGGACACCCCCTGGGACAGATTAAGCATTGCAAGGAGCCCCTATCTCTGTCCCTCTCTGGTAACCATGTCGAGACTATCAGCTTCTGGGTGCTGGACGCCCCCGTCTCTCCGCTGATTCTCGGGAGATAATGGTTGTGTCAGCACGACCCCCACATTTCTTGAACCACGGGCAACATCTTGGCATGGAGCACGACATGCCACGCACACTGCCTCAGATCAGCAGTTCCCCCGATCAGCAGACCCAAACTCAGTTTACTTCCTGCTGATCTCGCCCATGTACCTGCTGTCCACCACGATCTTGCAGGGGTCTTCAGTCAGGAACGTGCACTATCCCTTCCTCCACACAGACCCTATGACTGCGCCATTGACTGGCTGCCCAACGCTGTTCTCCCTTCCAGCCGTTTGTACAATCTGTCACTGATTTAGTCAGTAACATCTAGTCAGTAAACATCTACTCAGTAAACATCTACCCAGTAAACATCTACTCAGTGAAAATCTAGTCAGTAACATCTAGTCAGTTAACATCTAGTCAGTAAACATCTAGTCAGTAAACATCTATGTGACAGTTTTATTTTGAGGATGATATTATGTTGTGATGTAACCGCTTAAATTTGTTTTGTTGATTGCTAATTGAGTTTGCTAAAAAAAATTCAATTCTTTACTTTGACATATTTTATTATTTACCTTTGATTGTGAATGCATGTATTTTTTTATAATGGATGATGTACCTCTGAATTATTTTTAATATGCTTATTTTGATGAATTATTTAGGCATATTTAATGCATGCAACTTTGAAATGGAGTTAAAATATAAATGTACCATATATGGTATACTATACTAATATTGCCTCTATTTATCAATATTGCAGATTTTGGGTGCTTTGTTTCCTCCTGTTGTTGTTCACCTTTTGACACTTTGGGTTGTAAATACATTTTTTTAAACTGTTACCAACTGCGTGCCTTGCGATCCTTGGTTTGAAAGTCTGGTTCGCAAAGGTTACATTACCTTCACCCGAGGCGGGGTGTGACAATCTAGTCGGTAAACATCTAGTCGGTGAACATTTAGTCAGTGAACATCTACTTAGTAAACACTGAGTGGGTAAACACCTACTGGGTAACACCTACAGGGTAAACACCTACTAAGTAACACCTACTGTGTAACATCTAGTCGGTAAACACCTACTGAGTAACACCTACAGTGTAAGATCTAGTCGGTAAACACCTACTGGGTAAACATCTAGTCAGTAAACACCTAATGAGTAACACCCAGTCGGTAAACACCTACTGGGTAACATCTAGTCGACGACAACTAGTCGGGAACAACTAGTCGGTAAACATCTAGTCAGTAAAAATCGAATTGGTAAACATCTACTTAGTAAACCCCTAGTCTGTAAACACCTAGTTGGTAAACACCTACTGAGTAAACCTCTAATCGGTAACGTTTAGTTGGTAACATCTTGTCAGTAAAAACATCCATGTGATGTTGCAACTATGTGATCTTTTAGAAATGTTGTTTAGTATACATGTTATCTTCTGACCATGTGATCATGTAAACAGGTGACCTTGTAACTATGTGATCTTGATTAAAAAATTAGATATTGTAACCATGTGATCGTGTAACTTATGTGAGTTTGTAATAAATGTGATTTAGTAGTATACATGTGATCTTGCAACCTTGTGATCCTGTAACCATGCAATTTGGTAACCATGTGATCTTTTCACTACATGTGATCTTGTAATCATATAATCCGATAACCATGTGATCTTGTAACGATGTAGTCTCATAACTATCTTATGGAAATGTGATCTTGCAACTATGTGATCTTGTAAAAATGATGTTTAGTGTGACATTTGCTGGGCATGATGGTGCGGGTCGTTCTCTCAATGATGCAGTTCAGGCTTGGACACAGTGTAAAGGTAAGAAATTATGATTTATTTAAACTAAAGAACAGACTATAAACAGAAAACTTGCACTAGGCACAAAACAAATAGCTAGCATGGGAGCTAGAAAACACAAAAGCCTAGCGCTGAAGCTAGCAAGTACAAAGCAGGTTTACCAGAATCGGGAATCAGCATCGTCACTTGTTGCGTGCAACAAAAACAAGGAAGCGAGCACGAGTCAATGGAAAAGGCAGGCTTAAATAAGGACAGTAAGAGTGAAGGGAAGGCGGAGGGAGGACATGGGGGAGGGTCGCCAGGTAGTAGGTCCATGAATCCACCGGGGACAAGTCAGGTGGCGGCGACGAATGGAACGTCGCTGCCGCAAATGTCTAGGTGGGCGACCACGAAAAGGCCACAACTGTGGCCGACGGGGATGTGGATGCGCTTGGCGAGGAGGACGACAAGGGCACGGCCACATCCGTGGCCGACGTGGAGGTGGGCGTGTCGACACCGTCGTTGTGGCGGGCTTGGAAGCAGCGGATGAGTCAGGTGTGGAATCCTAATCGATTCAAAAGAAATCAAATATCGATGTTTTTATTTTTGTATTTTTTTCGCCCAAATCATATAATTGATGTGGATGATCATATTGTCGAAGTGGATGATCCTAATATCGATGTGGTTGATCATAATGTCGATGTGGATGATCGAATTGTCGATGACGATGATCGAATTGTCAATGACGATGACCCAACTGTTGATGACGCTTATCATATTGTCAATGACAATATTGTTGATGTCGATGATCCTGTAGTTGATGTAGATGATCATAATGTAAATGATCATATTGTTGATGTAGATCATAATAGCTGTACAGATTTTGTTGCGATCTGCTGCTCAGATCTTCACGTGTTTGTTTTTTCATTCTCAGTCTGACCCGTTTATTTCCTGTTTTTGTCCATCACTATGGTTACACATCAGTCCACCTGTTAGTCTCGCCCCGCACACCTGCTACTAATTTTCACCCTCCTATTTAAGCTCACCTTTTCTGTTTACTCATTCTCGGATCCTAATTTGCCCACGCGCATCAGTGACGACTCTCATCATTCGTATGTATTTTCTCGCTAGCTCTCACGCCAAGCCACTTTATTGTCTAGCTTTCATGCTAAATGTTTTGTTTACTCTTTTGTGTCCTCGTACCAAGTTCTAGTTTTCCTTGTTTTATCCTAGCTTTCACGCTAGCGTCTTTTGTTTACTTTTTCTCTTTACACCAGTATTTTTGTTCATAGACTTTTGTTATTAAATACCCTTTATCTTACCTATGCTGTGTTCTGCTTCGACGCATCCACGGGAAAACCACACCGGCATTACAATGCCGAAGAAGAGTCATCACAGTAGGATCCGAGCATCAAGTTGTTTTTCCGCGTCGAAACCACGGGAGGAACCCTTCGACTTAGGGTTGTGGTTGGAGCTCGTGGCTTGGGAGCAGGAAAGACTCGACTGTGGGCCTGAAGTCTCCTCCGAAGCCGTTCGCGCTGCCCCGAAGAAGCGGGGGGTCCAGTGGAGAGGTCCCCCGCGCGGCAGTAATGTTCCAGCACCACTTATTCCTCCCCATGGACACAGCAAGTTTCACCCCGTCCAGGATTCACCCGTCATTACCGGTAATCCTGCTTGTTTTTTTTCAAATCATTCCTTAAGCTGCCATGACACTTTTTCTGACACAAGCGATGACGTCATTTGGGGAACGCCCACCGGTGACGCAACACCGGCCTCTGTTGATGACATTTTTTCAGAAGATTTTTTTATTGTGGACGATATATCTCAGCCATTTTCCAAAAACTTGGACAGTAATAATACTTTCACACAGTATCAGGACATTTATATTGATTCTAGTCACCCTCAGTATATTGTTAATTGTCAAGATCAGCCTCCCATTACTTTGGCCCCGCCCACATCTCAGCCTATTTCACGTCCTACCCCTACGTCACCTGATTTTGAAACTGACCTAGAAAAATATAGTCCTGCCTGGATGGACGAGTGGTACAGGAGAGTTTTGATTGAACTGGAGCTGGAGGAGAAATTTCTTGCTGCTCAGAACAATCCTCTCCTCATACAGACTAATGGGGTGGAGTCTGCCCTCCTCCAAACCTCCCACCGCCCGCCCTTACGGTCAGCCTCTATCCAACGGGACCCCGTCTGGAATCCGGGTCTCGAGGGGAGGGCCAGTATTACTACTAAGCCTCCTAGACCTCCACCACCGGTGTTCACCCCTGTTAAACCTGTTAAGCCACTACGGCCTCCTAGACCTCCTCCACCGGTGTTCTCCCCGGTCAAGTCACGCCCTCTGAGACCTCCTCCACCTGTGTTCCGTCCGTGCCCTAGTTCTAGTTTTAGTCACAGTCTCTCTCAGAGTTCGAGTCCCAGCCTTCTTCGTAGCCCATGCTCTAGTCCTACTCGTAGACCGACTTGTAGACTGAGTCGTAGTCCAAGTCCTGGTCCGAGTTTCCGTTCTGATTCTAGTTGTAGTCCTAGTCTTTCTCGTAGTCGTCGTAGTCCTAGTTCCACTCGTAGACTGATCCGTAGTCCGAGTCCTGTTTCGAGTCCGGTCCCGAGTCTTGTTTCTTGCCTTTGTAATATTAGTACTGATTCCCCTCGTGGTCTTAGTCCGAACCCTAGTCCTTACCCAAGTTCTTGTCCGAGCCCCAGTGTTACTGTAAGTCCTAGTCTTTGTCCTAGTCCTTGCCCGAGCACCAGTTTGATTGTTAGTCCCAGTCCTTGCCCAAGCCCTAGTTTGACCGTTTGTCCTAGTTCTTGCCCAAGCCCTGGTATGACTGTAAGTCCTGGTCGTTGCCCAAGCCCTTCTCAAAGCACTAGTGTGATTGTAAGTCCTGGTCCTCTCTCAAGTCCTTGCCCGAGTCCTAGTGTTTGTCTTATCACTCATCATAGTCCTAGTCCTGCTCACAGCCAGTCCCCTAGTTCTCCTCGGCAGACCCCTGTGCCTGCTCCTCGGCTGAAGCCGACTCCTGCTCCTCGGCTGAAGCCGACTCCTGCTCCTCGGCTGAAGCCGACTCCTGCTCCTCGGCTGAAGCCGACTCCTGCTCCTCGGCTGAAGCCGACTCCTGCTCCTCGGCTGAAGCCGACACCTGCTCCTCGGCTGAAGCCGACACCGGCTCCTCGGCTGAAGCCGACACCGGCTCCTCGGCTGAAGCCGACACCTGCTCCCAGTCTGGTTCTCACGCCAGCACATGACTCTGACCTGGTTTTCACGCCAGCACATGACTCTGACCTGGTTTTCACGCCAGCACATGACTCTGACCTGGTTTTCACGCCAGCACATGACTCTGACCTGGTTTTCACGCCAGCACATGACTCTCGCCTGGTTTTCACACCAGGTTCAGACTCTAAACTGGTTCTCACGCCAGCACAAACTCCAAGGCTGGAGCCCACTCTAGCACCAGTTCCTAAGCTGGAGCCCACACCAGCGTCGACGACGGGGCTGGAGCCCACACCAGCGTCGACGACGGGGCTCGAGCCCACACCAGCGTCGACGACGGGGCTGGAGCCCACACCAGCGTCGACGACGGGGCTGGAGCCCACACCAGCGTCGACGACGGGGCTGGAGCCCACACCAGCACCTCCGACGACTCCTGCGGCTCCCAGGCCGCCTCCGACGACTCCTGCGGCTCCCAGGCCGCCTCCGACGACTCCTGCGGCTCCCAGGCCGCCTCCGACGACTCCTGCGGCTCCCAGGCCGCCTCCGACGACTCCTGCGGCTCCCAGGCCGCCTCCGACGACTCCTGCGGCTCCCAGGCCGCCTCCGACGACTCCTGCAGCACCCGCATCATCCTCGCCAGCTGCACTCGGGCCTGCTTTGGCTGCAGTCCTCGCACCCTCGTCTGCTGCTTCCAAGCCTGCTGGGATTTCGGTGCTGAGGCGTCGTCCACCACGTCGATCACGGGCGTGGCCTCTGCGAGGTCATCCTCCTCGCCAGACACTCCCTCCTCCATGTCGGCCACGGATGTGGCCGTGCCCGGGTCGTCCGCCTCGCCGGGCACCTCATCCTGCGAGGCGGCCACTAATGTGGCCTTTTCGAGGTCGCCCGCCAAAACTTTTTCGGCAGCAGCGTTCCACCCGCCGCCGCCACATGATGTGTCCTCGGTGGATTCGGGGACATGCGATCTGGCGACCCTCCACCGTGGCCTCCCTCCGCCCTCCTTTCGTTTGTGAACTTTCTGGTTTTGGGGAGGGGGTTCAAGTTTTTGTTTTTTAAGACATCTGGTATCTGTCTTTTGTTGGGGGGGAATACTGTTGCGATCTGCTGCTCAGATCTTCACGTGTTTGTTTTTTCATTCTCAGTCTGACCCGTTTATTTCCTGTTTTTGTCCATCACTATGGTTACACATCAGTCCACCTGTTAGTCTCGCCCCGCACACCTGCTACTAATTTTCACCCTCCTATTTAAGCTCACCTTTTCTGTTTACTCATTCTCGGATCCTAATTTGCCCACGCGCATCAGTGACGACTCTCATCATTCGTATGTATTTTCTCGCTAGCTCTCACGCCAAGCCACTTTATTGTCTAGCTTTCATGCTAAATGTTTTGTTTACTCTTTTGTGTCCTCGTACCAAGTTCTAGTTTTCCTTGTTTTATCCTAGCTTTCACGCTAGCGTCTTTTGTTTACTTTTTCTCTTTACACCAGTATTTTTGTTCATAGACTTTTGTTATTAAATACCCTTTATCTTACCTATGCTGTGTTCTGCTTCGACGCATCCACGGGAAAACCACACCGGCATTACAATGCCGAAGAAGAGTCATCACAGATTTCCTTTAAACAGAAAGTGTATTATTAAACAAAACCCGTTTTTTTTAAGTAATATAGTACTTATGAGAGCTGTTATCTATTTTATGGAAGAATATAGTTGAACATAGAACTGATATCCAATTTTATTAAAAAGTATTGATTTTGAATCAAGAATTGTTTTGAATCGGGAATTGATCCTGAATAGAACAGTTAACAAAATATTCAAATCGAATGCAATCATGTGATGCCCAAAGATTCAATGTGATCTTGTAACCATGTTATCTAATAACGTTCAAATCTTGATATTCTAAGATCATGTAAGATCTTGTAAGAATGGCGATCACTACTGGAATTTTATTTGTGCTGCAAAGTCAGACTGGGAGAAAACGGAGGCGCTGTGTCCATGCAGCTCGACTTTGTGCACATCTGGAATCTTCCTGCACATATTTTCTCCTGGCCTCACATTCCAATGCAGCTGGTGGAAATGGGACCAAAGTCCAGGAGACATTTGAGGTAAGGTAATAAAATGTTATCACTAACTTTGTCTACATTTTAACAAGTTACAAAAGTGTCAATACACGTAAAGTACAAAAATAACACAATAAAAAGAATACAAAAGCGTTAATAAACTTAAAGTACAAAAAGGATACAAAACTGTTAAAAAATATAAAGTACAAAAATAACACAAAAAAGAATACAAAATTGTTAAAAATATATATAAGGTACAAAAATAACACAACAAAATAGGATACAAAATTCTTTAAAAATATAACGTACAAAAATAAAACAACAAAAAAGGATACGAACATGTTAAAAAACATAAAATACAAAAAAACACAACAAAATAGGATAAGAAAAGTGTTAAACATAAAGTACAAAAATAACACAACAAATTAGGATACAAAAGTGTTAATTTATATAAAGTAGAACACCACAAAATAAAATACAAACGTGTTAATAAACTTAAAGTACAAAAATAACACAACTAAAAAGGAAAAAAAATTGTTAATCAACATAAAGTACAAAAAAACACAACAAAAAGGGATATAAAAATGTTTAAAAAAAACATAAAATACAAAAATAACACAACAAAAAAAGGATACAAAAGTGATAAAAAAAACATAAAATACAAAAATAACACAACAAAATAGGATACAAAACTATTAATTAACTTAGATTACAAAAATAACACAACAAAATAGGATACAAAAGTGTTAATAAACAAAAATAACAATGTGTTTTACATTTTAAGATGAAAATAGGCAGCGGTTTATAAATACGTCCACTGTACTAAAATCGATTTTCTTATGTTTGTATTCTACTATTTTTACTGTTAAGACCCACTTTTTTTTTTTTACTTTTGTTTATTTTCAAAGGAAAATTGGTATTTTTACGTTCGTTATTTTGCGTTGGGTTTCGGCAGCCAATGGCTGCAAAGAGTACTTTGAGGCCAGGCACCAATCAATGCAAAGAGTCCCAAGAAGAAGGTGTATGATTGGTCGTTTGCGGCGAGCGCAGGTAAACAGGAAGTTAGGGCCTTGTTTGCTGCATTTCCGGTTTGACAAATTCAGCAAAGGACATTTCAAATTCAGTTATTTAGTTTGGCTATCCGGCGACCCCAAAAAGGACAAGCGGTAGAAAATGGATGGATGGATAGTTTGGCTATTTAGATTTTCAATATAACTTTCTTAAAGGATTTGCAACATAGTCACATTCAACGTATTGTGTGGTTTTCCAAACAGGCTGCCAGGAGTTAACTGCAGAGAGATACGTAAATAAGTGAATTACTGTATTTTCTTGAATTGCCGCCCGGGCGCTTATTAATTTAAAACCTCTTCTCACTCCTGTGCTTACCAAAGGCATACGGTAAAAGTGAGCATGCGCTAATTATTTTAAAAAATATTTTCACTGCAGTAAAAATTTGAGTGTTATGTAAACTTGGACCTTAAATCCTACTGAATAGCTCTTAATCTTATTCTCTTTATGCGATTTCAAATTACCGGTATTGAAATCAGCCTCCTCCATTTTGAAAATGATGACAGGGGAAGTGTCACTCTGATGTCACGAGTTTGACCAGGCGGTAATACTAAGTATGCTCTAATTATTTTGGGAAGCGAGTTTGACCCGGCAGTAATTCAAGGCAGGCGCACACTATATGCCCTGCAGCAATTCAAGGAAATACGGTAAGTCATTTTACTGTAAGGTATTTTTTACTTTCTTTATATTTTATCTTGAAAAATGTGTTCAATTCCTTTTAGTGTCACTGTTTTAATAGGAAGACAATGGTAGAGCAATTATAATGGGGAATTAATAAAAACAAACAAAGAAATAAGGAATAAAGAAATAAGAGAACGGGAAAAGGCGTTAAAGGTTTTTTAAAAAATAGAAATGGTTAGGACTAAATAAAATAATAATCAATATAAATATGGAATAAACATAATCCAAAATAGTTGAAATTAGTAAATGAATAGATTGTGATAAATATATAAACAACAATGTCGAAAAATACTTGGGGGGAAAATAGATTTAAAATGGAATATTATTTTGAATACTAATATCACCTTACTATATGTAATTGATATGTTTTTTTGCCAGTGTAAATATATTGTAAAAAAAAAAAAAAAAGTAATACATAATACAAAATTGACATAACCAACAAGAAGTCTTGTTGGTTATGTCATCTAAGATATAGTTATACATCTAAGAAGGACAGCTCCAGACTTGAGAAATTGATCAGGCGGGCCGGTGAAACTGGACTCACTGGTGACGGTGGCAGAGAAGAGGACTGTTGACAAACTAGTAAGCATCCTGGATGATGCCAGTCACCCTCTGCATAGCGTTATCAGTAGCCAGAGGAGCGTGTTCAGTGCTAGACTGCTTCATCCCAAATGCAGGACTAATAGACTCAAGAACTCCTTTGTCCCACACGCCATTAGACTGTACAACTCCTCTCTGGGACGGGGGGCGGGGGGTGCAAGGATGACAGGGGATTCAAAACATTAACAGTGCAATACGTTTTCATAACATGGTCACTACTGCCTACTTTGTCTTGTTATATCCTTATTTTACTGTTATATTGTTATTCCCATTGTTTTTATTCTTTTTGTAATATTTCTCTATTTTGTTTCCTTTTAAACCCCCATTATTTACTTTTTACTCTTTTTTAAATTGATCTCAACTCTGTACACTGCTGCTGGAATTTTAATTTTCCTGAAGGAACTCACCTGAAGGAATCAATAAAGTACTATCTATCTATCTATCTTGTAATTCCTACTTTCAACACTGGGTGGTGCTGCTCATACAAAGCAAGCGCTATTGTTCATGCAACGTGATGACGTCGCTGATTCAGGGTCATTCTGTTTCGGTAATGCGGTGAAATAAAACTTACACTTAGACTTAGACTTAGACAAACTTAATTGATTCACAAGGGAAATTGTTCAACACAGTAGCTCAGTTACAATGATGGAAAGTGTAAGGATGGAAAGGACAATGCAGTTATAAATAGACTAGATATAGCAATGTAAAATATAACATATCTGCGAATATATACAATATGTACTTAATATGTGTACAGTATATTATATATACCGATATAATATGTCTATAACATATATACAATATATACCAATTACCATGTACAACTTTACAGTATATGTGGCAGCCCCAGCATAGAAAAGGGAGTAAATCCAGCAGAAAATAGAATATAGACATTAAAAACAAAGAGAAGTAGCTGAAATAGAAGGTGTCAGGTAATAGACGGATATTATCTATTGCTGTATGGCCAGTGATTGCTGTATGGGGAGTGATTATACAGCTGGATGGAGTGCGGAATTAAGGAGTTCTTGAAACGCACAGTGCGGGAAGGAAGCTGAAGGAGCCTGTTGGAGTATGAACACAATATAAACATACTCCCACATCCAGATGGGAGTATGTTTATATTGTGTGTTTGTTTTGTTTCCCCCAAAATAACATTTTAAAGACATTTGTTCAGGTGTTTCTGAAATGAAATGTCAGACATGTTTCAATGTCAAAGGAAATTAACCACCGTCTTTTCAACAACAACAACGATGATGTAAATGTCCCACAGGTCTTCTGTTTACATCACACAAATATGGAGAATATATCTTGAAATATCGTATTTATTATGAATAAATGTGTTTTTATTTGTATACGAATGCGGTAGGAATGGATGGATGTGTCATACTTGCAAACCTTGAGACCTCAGATTTCGGGGGGTGGGGTGCGTGGTTGGGGGTGGGGTGGAGGCTTGGTTAAGAGGGAAGGAGTATGATTCACCAACTAGTATTTCCATATATATATATATATATATATATATGAAATTAGTGAATTTCAGTGAATTCTAGCTATATATATTTTATATATATATATATATATATATATATGTATATATATATAAATATATATATATATATATATATATATATATATATATATATATATATATATATATATATATATATATAAAAGAAATAGTTAAATTTCCAGCAGCACCTATCAAATACACAGTAATAAAAACACAGTTGTTCTACTAACTGTACTGTGCTTGCTGGTTACAAAAAAAACAAAAACACTTATCTTTCACTATTTGAGTAACCTTTGTTCTGCCATTTGCGTATTGGCGAGCGATCTCCGAATCCGGGAACATATGCTTCACGGATTTGTTGTAGACATCAGCAAATGAGAACGGGATGTTGCTTCCAGCTATCAGCATAGCCATCTTTGTCTCAGCATAAATTACACCATCGGGTCTTCATTTTGCGAGGTGGGCCATAATACTGGGTTGTGAATGATGCTGCGCTGCGGCGCTTTGTGCTTCGCTGACCGTTCATGACTGAGTATATCCGTTCGGCCATCGTGTTCAATGGAGAAGTCTGTTCTACAACATTTACAGGCAACATACCCCTTCTCCTTCGAACTCTCCAGGATAAACTAAAATTCTTGTTTCCATTCGTTTTGGAACTTGCAAGCGTATTTCTTCATTTTGCTCGTCGACGGTGTAATACATTGGGTTGGAGTCAATAACCAGGTGACGTGATAAAGTTACGTCTCTTTACTGTGGGCTTCAGAACAGCCTCCCTAATGCATATGTTCCTTGACTGCACTTAAATGTAGAATATATGTAGAATATATTTACATTATTCATATACTATATATATAATATATTATATATATTATCCATCCATCCATCCATTTTCTACCGCTTATTCCCTTTTGGGGTCGTGGGGGGCGCTGGCGCTTAGCTCAGCTACAGTCGGGCGGAAGGCGGTGTACACCCTGGACAAGTCGCCACCTCATCGTAGGGCCAACTCAGATAGACAGACAACATTCACACTCACATTGTTTATTGTGCGCGAACTGTGGTGCTGAATTTCCCCCAGATATCAATAAAGTACATTCTAATCTATTCTATGTACAGTAGATGGCAGTATTGTCTTGTTTAAGAGGGTCAAAACATTGCTGAGTCAGGTTCTCATGGAGCTGGAGGGGGCGTGGCCTCCAGCTCTGCCTGAATTTCAGGAGATTTTCGGGAGAAAATTTGCCCTGGAGGTTTTCGGGAGAGGCGTTGAATTTCAGGAGTCTCCCGGAAAATCCGGGAGGGTTGGCAAGTATGGGATGTATTGAATTTAAGATTACTTTAGTTGTATTATTGTATATATTAGATCATGTAAATATATTAAGTATATTGTATTTATAGTATTTACAGATGTTTAAATGTACTGTACACTGTATTTATACCTTATTATTTTTCTATATTGTCTGACTTTTTAACTATCAATAATGTGTGGGTGTTTTATGTATTTATACTGTATTATATGTGTACTGTACAGTATGTATGTCCAGACTATACATATTATTGAATTATGTTTATATATTACAATTTAAAGTGTATATTATGTGTCTAGACATTATTTATTTGTTATTGTTTGTCTTGTCGGGGAATAATATATTAATATATGCGTCGTGGTCAAAAGGCTACATACACTTGTAAAGAACATAATGTCATGGCTGTCTTGAGTTTCCAATCATTTCTACAACTCTTATATTTTTGTAATAGAGTGATTGGAGCACATACTTTTTGATCACCAAAAACATTCATGAAGTTTGGTTCTTTTATGAATTTATTATGGGTCTACTGAAAATGTGAGCAAATCTGCTGGGTCAAAAGTATATATACAGCAATGTTAATATTTGCTTACATGTCCCTTGGCAAGTTTCACTGCAATAAGGCGCTTTTGGTAGCCATCTACAAGCTTGTGCATGAATTTTTGACCACTCCTCTTGACAAAATTGGTGCAGTTCAGCTAAATGTGTTGTTTTTAAAGTTAAAGTTAAAGTACCAATGATTGTCACACACACACTAGGTGTGGCGAAATTTGTCTTTTGCATTTGACCCATCCCCTTGTTCATCCCCTGGGAGGTGAGGGGAGCAGTGGGCAGCAGCGGTACCGCGGCCGGGGATCATTTGTGGTGATTTTTTTCTGATAAGAAACTTATTTCTTCAGCATTGTCCACATGTTTAAGTCAGGACTTTGGGAAGGCCATTTTAAAACCTTCATTGTAGCCTGATTTAGCCATTCCTTTAACACTTTTGACGTGTATTTGGGTTCATTGTCCTGTTGGAACACCCAACTGTGCCCAAGACCCAACCTCCGGGCTGATGATTTTAGGTTGTCCTGAAGAATTTGGAGGTAATCCTCCTTTTTCACTGTCCCATTTACTCTCTGTAAAGCACAAGTTACATCGGCAACAAAACAGGCCCGGAGCATAATACTACCACCACCATGCTTGACGGTAGGGTTGTGTTCCTGGGATTAAATGCCTCACCTTTTCTCCCTCAAACATTTTCCTGGGTATTGTGGCCAAACAGTTCAATAAATGTTTCATCTGACCACAGACCTTTCCTCCAGAAGGTCTTATCTTTGTCCATGCGATATCAAAAAGTCCTGACTTAAACGTGTGGACAATGCTGAAGAAACAAGTCCATGTCAGAAAACCAACAAATTTAGCTGAACTGCACCAATTTTGTCAAGAAAAGCGGTCAAAAATTCAAGCAGAAGCTTGTGGATGGTTACCAAAAGTGCCTTATTGCAGTGAAACTTGCCAAGGGACATGTAAGCAAATATTAACATTGCTGTGTGTATACTTTTGACCCAGCAGATTTGCTCGCATTTTCAGTAGACCCATAATAAATTCATTAAAAAAGCAAACTTCATGAAAGTTTATGTGACCAACAAGTATGTGCTCCATACACTCTATCCCAAAAAATGAGAGTTGTAGAAATGGAAACTCAAGACAGCCATGGCATTATGTTCTTTACACGTGTATGTAAACTTTTGACCACGACGGCACATTTAGTCTAGACTCTAAGGGCACCGTGTACAATACTGATTCCCACAGAAAGTACCTGCTTCACACAGGAAGGACTTCTGGTGTGGATTGTTCATTATTCATCTGTTCGTACGCTATATTACCTTATTATTTATCTTGTTACAATCTCACTTAAATACTTTTAAATTGTCAAATATGTTTTCAGCACATTTGGAATAATGTGTTTTTTATAGACATAAATTCATGATGTTTTTTTTTTTGTTAATTGAGCTCTGTCTAAAAAGAAAACAATAATACTGCTGGGGAAATATCTGGCAGCAGTGGAAACGTTTGGCCGCTAGAGGGTGGCAGAACACCGGGTTTAAAACAATCCCGCTGTGATGCAGTACCAGATGTGACCAAGAAGTGTCACTGTGGCAACACAAATATAAGCGAGAGAGCTAAACTGTAAGCAATACTTTTTTAATCAATATTTTTGTTTCCATTCGAGCATTATATCAAATCACATAAAAATGTAAAGAATATAAACGATGTTTAGCGATCACGACTGTTTCCAATTCCAGGGCGCATTTGTCGGCCGCTGACGTCATCAACAGCCGTCCACATGCAAATTATGAATTCATACGTGAATATTGATTCATTTTTGTTTGTTTGTGCTGTATTTTGTTAATTATTGTTAAAAATATATCACGGTCAACTGTTGTTCTGCCTATTTAAATACATGTTTGACACTGAGGTGAATATAGTACATAAAAGGTGAAGGGATTATTGTATCTGTATATGACAATATTTTGTAGGAAAATGGTGTGTTTGAGTTCATCATAATGAATATTATATATCATCTTTATTGTTTCTCTCGTTGGAATGTTCTTGCAGGAAATGTGTTAGAAAGACGACAAAGTTAACACAACTAAAATGTTTGGATGATCATTTGAAGCAGGCAAAGTTATGTTGAGTTTATTAATAATGTTGATGTGCTTATTTTCATTTGCAGATTTATATGACTATGGTGCCTGACAAAGTATTGTTCCATTTTATATTTAAAAGTAAGATTTGCAAATACGTAAAAGTATGGACTAAGAATGACTTTAAGGCAGTGGTTCTTAACCTTGTTGGTGGTACCGAACCCCACCAGTTTCACATGCGCATTCACCGAACCCTTCTTTAGTGAAAAATAAAATGTGTTTTTTTTTTTTCAAATTCAAAACAAAGTTATATGTTTTTGGTAACACTTTAGTATGGGGAACATATAAGTAACACAGACTTAATTTAGAGTTATTTGGACACTAAGGGAACATATTCCAAGTAACAAAGAGTTATTTGGTTAGGGTTAGGTTCAGGGTTAGAGGGTTAGGGGTTATAATAAGGCCATGCCAAATAAGGCATTAATAAGTACTTAATAATGACTAGTTAAGAGCCAATATGTTAATCATTTGCATGATAATAAGCAACTCATTAATGGTGAATATGATCCCCATACTGTGACAATGTTTTTTTTTTTACTGGTGCACAAAATGAACCAAAATGATCACGGGTACAAGCGGCCGAAATGAGTTTCCTCCGCCGTGTGGCGGGGCTCTCCCTTAGAGATAGGGTGAGAAGCTCTGCCATCCGGGAGGGACTCAAAGTAAAGCCGCTGCTCCTCCACATCGAGAGGAGCCAGATGAGGTGGTTCGGGCATCTGGTCAGGATGCCACCCGAACGCCTCCCTAGGGAGGTGTTTAGGGCACGTCCAACCGGTAGGAGGCCACGGGGAAGACCCAGGACACGTGGGGAAGACTATGTTTCCCGGCTGGCCTGGGAACGCCTCGGGATCCCCCGGGAAGAACTAGACAAAGTGGCTGGGGAGAGGGAAGTCTGGGTTTCCCTGCTTAGGCTGTTGCCCCCGCGACCCGACCCCGGATAAGCGGAAGATGATGGATAGATGATGGCTGGACAAAATTAACCATGCATGAACATCACCTTGTTCAGACAACAAAACCAACACAGTGCATAAACTTACAACAAATTACACATTTGCAAATCATTCAGCTGTTGCCGTATCCGTAATACGCCGATAGGGAGAAGTTTGTATTCATACGATGAGTCGGGTGTGTCTTGACCTCCGCCGAACCCCTGAGGCCGACTCACCGAACCCCTAGGGTTCGATCAAACCCAGGTTAAGAACCACTGCTTTAAGGAATCGTTTCAATTTAAACTATTTTAAAGTTCCAAACACCATTTTAAAGCGCTTGTCATGTGACAGTCATGTGACTTTGGATCCCCTAAATGGCCGCAGTGAATGCCATGCCAGGTTTTTACCATTAAAGCTCGTTTTAATACTTTATTAATTTGTCATACATATTCCCATTCTACTCTTCCTGTTATATTTCTTCATTGTTTTCATAGGAAAAAAGCTACGAAAATTGAATTTTAGCCCAAATAAATTGCTTTAAAATCCCGATGTGTCGTATTAGCGACAATAACAACAGTTTTTATATATTTAAAATATATTCATTTTATATCATGTATATATATATATATATATATATATATATATATATATATATATATATATATATATATATATATATATATATATATATATATATATATTTATATATATATATATATATATATTGTATATAAAATCTTATTATTTAAAAAATCTATATTTTTATTATATATTTTTATCACAAAATGTATCCTAAATGTTTATGTATCATATTATCACCTTATTTATATTTAAAATATATTTATTTTATATATATATATATATATATATATATATATATATATATATATATATATATATATATATATATATATATATATATATATATATATATATATATATATATATATATATATATATACAGTGGGGCAAAAAAGTATTTAGTCAGAACTTGTGCAAGTTCTCCCACTTAAAATGATGACAGAGGTCTGTAATTTTCATCATAGGTACACTTCAACTGTGAGAGCCAGAATGTGAAAAAAAATCCAGGAATTCACATTGTAGGAATTTTGAGGAATTTATTTCTAAATTATGGTGGAAAATAAGTATTTGGTCAACCATTCAAAGCTCTAACTAATGGAAGGAGGTTTTGGCTCAAAATCTGACGAAACATGGCCCCATTCATTCTTTCCTTAACACGGATCAATCGTCCTGTCCCCTTAGCAGAAAAACAGCCCCAAAGCATGATGTTTCCACCCCCATGCTTCACTATAGGTATGGTGTTCTTGGGATGCAACTCAGTATTCTTCTTCCTCCAAACACGACGAGTTTTGTCACAGTCATACAAACTCCTCACAGAAAGTTCCCGAGCGCAGGATCGAACCCAGGACTTTCATATTTTGAGGCAGACACACAATATATTCACATATATAATACAATACATTTCATTATTATTATAATACTATTATAGTAGTTTTAATATATACTATAATATTATTATACTAATAATGACATATATCTTAAATGTATATGAGAATTTGTTTTTAAGTAAAGAATATATATCAACATGTACATACATACCATCGCTCAATGCGTAATATCTATTTGTGATATTCCACAATATTTTGACATTATTGGTTGAGGATTCTTAAAAGTTGAAATTTAAATTCATGTTCTTTCCTGCAGAATTCAAAAAAGTGTATTTTGACGTTTTAATACATTTTCTTTAGAGGTTTCATTGGCAGAAATCAGAAAGTGAATTCAACGTAAAAAAAAAAATGTAAAAAGTCCTTAATCACGTTGTCATATAGACGAAAAATACAAAAGCGGAGATCTCAGGAGTGATCAAGTTTTTTTAATATGGAACATCTCTAAAAAAGCAAACCCACTGGAGCAAAAACAAGCAGCAAAACATTTTTGATTATTGTGTGAATCTTCCAAACATTCACACGTTTTCTACACCAACATTCATCTGTTTAGTATTATTCTTCTTCTCTAAATTTTGGCGCGTTCTACCTTCCAGATTTTTCACCCGATTCAAACAGTTCCAACTGCAAAGTTGTTCAGCCTAATCTGGAAATCCTCAGATTTCCCTGTATTCCAAGTCTTCCCGGAAATTTTTCCCCATTCAAAATGAATTGGGAATTTTTCAAACTTCCACCATTCCCACATTTTTCAACATATTCAAATCATTCCACCTTCAACACATTCCACTCATCCTGGACATTCAAACTATCATTTGTTCCACGTTCAAAACATTTCCAGGAATTCCCATTTTTTTCAAACCCTTTTTTCTGGTGACTACTCCTGCCACATTTTTCAACCCACTTCAACTGTTCCACTGTCAAAACATTCCTCTTAATCAGGACAAAAATCAAAGCTGTTTTATGAACTGGAAAAATTCCTGGTTTTCCTGGAATTCCAGGAATTCCATAATGCCATTTCTCAGTAATAATTTTTACTACTTCTACATTTCTCGAATGATTTGAAAAATTTCAACAACAACCAACTAATTAAAAAACTCCAAAAATTTAGCATTTTTGAAAAAATTCTCGCTTTTCTCGAAAATCCCAAATTTGCATGAAATTCCCATTGAAAATAATGGAACCTTTTTCTAAGTTCCGCAACTCCCACATTTTCATCTGATTCAAACTGTTCCAACTTCAAAATATTCAGCCTGTTCAGGAACTGTGTGCTCGACTTTAACAATTCTACAAAAAAAATCACAAATTTCCAAGAATTCCCAGTTTTTAGGGACATTCTCCTCATTCAAAATTAATTATCTATTTTTCACACTTCCACTATTCCCACATTTTTTAACTGATTCAAACCATTTCACATTTAATTCCTCCTGGAAATTCAAACAATATTTTTCCACGTTCAGCAAAATTCCAGGAATTCCTGTTTTTTTCTAACCTTATTTCCAACCTTTATTAGTGTGTTGACTCCTTTCACATTTTTTTACCCATTTCAACCGTTCCACTGTCAAAACATTCCTCTCAGTCACGACAATAAACACAAGTTGGTTTAACAACTTATCAATTCCTGCTTTTCCTGAAATTCCTTAATACCATTTTTCAATGAAAAACAGTTCAACATGTCTTGACCGATTTAAACAATTCCAACACCAAACAATTCAGCTCATCCAGGACATTCATGCTCTTAATCATTTAAAAAAAAAAATCCAGCTTTTCCCTAAATTTCCATGAAGTTCCCATTGAAATGAATGGTACTTTTTCCAAGTAGCAAAATTCCCAAATTTTTCAACCTATCCAAACCATTCCAACATCAACACATTCCACTCACCCTGGACATTAAAACTAACATTTTCACAAGATCCAAACCGAATTCCGGTTTTCCTGGAAATTCAAACTCTCCAATATTCAATCTATTCTTCCATTCATATTACATTCTGTCACTTCAACTTCAGCATTGGAGCATTCACACCTCAACTAGTTCAACTTATTCTTCTCCTTCTCCGGATTTTGGTGCGTTCTACCTTCCACATTTTTCACCTGATTGAAACCGTTCCAACTTTAAATTGCTCAGCCAATTCGAGAAAAGCTTTCCCTTGACAGATTTCCCAGACTTCCAGGTTTTCCGGGTCATTTTACCCATTCAAAATAAATTGGCCATTTTTCAAACTTCCACCATTTCCACATTTTTTTACCTATTTAAACCATTCCACCTTCAACACATTCCACTTATCCTGGGAATTCAAACTACTATTTTCCCAAGTTCCAAAATATTCCAGGAATTCACACAATTCCTTTTTTTCCCAAACCTTTTTTTAACCCTTTGTTCTTGTCGACTACTTCTCCCACATTTTTCCACAGATTTGAACCGTTCCACCGTCAAAACATTCCTCTTAATCAGGAAAAAATTTCCGGTTTTCCAGAAATTTTAGGAATACAGAAATACCCTTTCTCAATTAAAAATGTTACTACTTAAACATTTCTCAACCCATTTGGAAAAATTCCAGCATTCAGAACATTCAAATGTTTTAGCATTTTCCCAAAAAAAATCCCTCTTTTCCCAAAATTCCCAAATTTCTATGAAATTTGCATTGAAATGAATGGGACATTTTTCAAACTTCCACAATTCCCACATTTTTCAACCTATTCAAACCATTCCAACTTCAACACATTCCACTCATCCTGGACATTCAAACTAACACTTTCACAAGCTCCAAACCAAATTCCGGTTTTCCAGGAAATTCAAACTCTCCAACATTCAAACTATTCTTACATTTAAACTACATTCTGTCAGCATTTCACATCAACTTCAGCATTGGAGCATTCACACCTCATCTAGTCAATAATAGCTTTTAAATTGTTGAATAATTTAATGTCGTGTGTGTTTGTATTAAAAATGTGTTTGTGTCATTGGGTTTAGAAAAACAGTGACATTTAACTCCTCAAAATATGTCTATTGAAATGTTTATCAGGCATGAGTAGTTTGAAAGAAAATGTCATATATTTATATATTTGACACTAGAAAAAAAGATTACAGACGCCAATAATACAAATAATAATAATAATAATAATAATAATAATGATTTTTAAAGACCAATCACAGAGCACTTACACACAAACAAATTATTTACACTTATACTCAGACTTATGGAAAATGTACAGTCTCTGATGACCACACATGAACATTGTTGGACTGGGAGAGGAAGCGCGTGCGCACACACACACACACACAGCACACAACACATTCACAGCACACACACACACACACACACACTCTAACCCACACACACAAGTGAGAGCCGTGTTACTTCCTGGCCGCCATGTTGTATGTCATAAAAGTGTGTTGAAGGAGTTGTGTGTTTTATTGTCGCACACCTAAATGCGATCATGAAATAGTATGCAGAGTTTCATTGCAAAAGTGAAAGTGAAAGTAAGACATTGGTGCTTGTATTTTGAACAATCAGTATCAGACTGGGAATGCTTGGATTGGACCACAGGTGCAGAGACAAAGGAAATGTGCAGGAAAAATAGGTTTTATTCACCCGCACAACGTCTGAAAGTACAAAAATAACAAAGGAAATTGGATGCAAAAGTGTTAATAAACTTAAACTACAAAAATAATACGACAAAATAGGATGCAAAAGTGTTAATAATCTTACAGTAAAAAAATAACACAGGAAAATAGGATGCAAAAGTGTTGATAAACAAAGTACAAAAATAACACAAAAAATAGGATACACAATTGTTAAACTTAAAGTTCAAAAATAACAACAAAGTAGGACACAAATGTGTCAATAAACCTCAAGTACAAAAATAACACAACAAAATACGATACATAAGTGTTAATAAACTTAAAGTACAAAAATACCACAACAAAATAGGGTACAAAAGTGTTAATAAACCTAAAGTACAAAAATAACAACAATATTTGAAACAAAAGTGTTAATAAAGTCAAAGCACAAAAATAATACAACAAAATAGGATACACAATTGTTAATAAACTTAAAGTACAAAAATAACACAACAAACTAGGATACAAAGGTGTCAATAAACTTGAAGTAGAAAAATAACAAGATAGGAAACACAAGTGTTAATGAAGTCAAAGTACAAAAATGATACAACAAAATAGGATACAAAAATGTTAATAGAGTTAAAGTACAAAAATAACACAACAAAATAGGATGCAAAAGTGTTAATAAACTTAAAGTACAAAAATAACACAACAAAGTAGGATACAGAAGTGTTAATAAATTTAAAGTACAAAAATAACAAGATATGAAACAAAAGTGTTAATAAAGTCAAAGTACATAAATAATACAACAAATTAAGATACAAAAATGTTAATAAAGTTAAAGTACAAAAAAAACACAACAAAATAGAATGCAAAAGTGTTAATGAAATTAAAGTACATAAATAACACAACAAAATACGGATACACAAGTGTTAATGAACTTGAAATACAAAAATAACACAACAAAGTAGGATACCGAAGTGTTAATAAACTTAAAGTACAAAAATAACAAGATATGAAACAAAAGTGTTAATAAAATCAAAGTACATAAATAATACAACAAAATAAGATACAAAAATGTTAATAAAGTTAAAGTACAAAAATAGCACAACAAAATAGGATGCAAAAGTGTTAATAAGCTTAATGTACAAAAATAACTCTAACATAGGATACAAATGTGTTTATTGACAAAGTACAAAAATAACACAACAAAATAGGATACAAAAGTGTTAATAGACTTAAAGTACAAAAATAACAACAACATAGGATACAAAGTGTTAATAAATTAAAACATTTTTCCTTATTGTTCGGTATTTGTTTCCTGTTTGGCGCTCTGAGTTAAGTTCAACTTCCTGTTTGTCTCTGAGTGCTTTTCCTCCTCACCTGTCGGTGGTTGGCATCCTGGCACACCTGTGTGTAGTTGCCAATCAGGCTGTCTTTACTTGTGTGTGATATCATGTGCGATACAAGCAGTCCTGCAGCATTTTTACTTGTGTTTGATATAATGTGCGATATAAGCAATCCTGCAGTGTGTTTACTTGAAGTACCAATGATTGTCTCTCACACACACTAAGTGTGGTGAGATATCACCCTCACCTAAGCGTGATATCATGTGCGATACAAGCAGAGTGTTTACTTATGTGTGATATCATGTGCGATACAAGCATAGATTTACTAGTGTGTAATATAATGTGTGATACAAGCATAGTGTTTATTTTGTGTGATATCAGGTGTGATACTAGCAGAGTGTTAACTAGTGTGGGATATCATGTGCAATACAAGCAAAGTGTTAAAATTGCGTGTGATATCATGTGCAATACAAGCAAAGTGTTAAAATTGCGTGTGATATCATGTGCGATACAAGCAGAGTTTTAGTTGTGTGTAATATGATGTGCAATACAAGCGTGTTTAGTGTTTACTTGTGTGCGATGCATGCAGAATGTTTGCTTGTGTGTGATATCATGTGCGATACAAGCAAAGTTTTACTAGTGTGTGTGATATAACGTGCAATACGAGCATTGTGTTTACTTGTGTGTGATACATGCAGAATGTTTACTTGTGTGTGATATCGTGCGATACAAGCAAAGTTTTACTAGTGTGTGTGATATAATGTGCAATACAAGCATAGTGTTTACTTGTGTGTGATATCAGGTGTGATACAAGCAGAGTGTTTACATGTGTGTGATATCAGGTGTGACACAAGCAGAGTGTTTACTTGTGTGTGATGTCATGTGTGATACATGCAGAGTGTTTACTAGTGTGTGATATCATGTGTGATACAAGCAGATTGTGTACAAAGATGACGGACAGTTAACATCTAAATGTAGAGATAAAATAACATAAGTATACATACAAATAAAGAAAAAAGTAAAATAAAAATAAAACAAATATATATACTGTATATATATATACATATATATATATATATATATATATATATATATATATATATATATATATATATATATATATATATATATATATATATATATATATATATATATACATATATATATATTAGGGCTGGGCAACGATTAAAAATTTTAATCGAAGTTAATCACACTTTTTCTCCGATTAATCGCGATTAACTGCATTGTATACGCAAAGCCCAATAATGAATTCCAAAGTAGTGTGTAGTGCACCTTTATTGGAATATTCTCCCACATGAACAAAAGTGCCAAAACATTTGTTGTGCAAACACAATTTAAATCAGTACTTGTTAAACAGTAGCAGTTAAATAGCATATTTTATGAAAATCAACTCAAAAAATGTAAATACAAACATTTAAGCTTATTGCCACTGCCAGAGTATTTAAGTTATCCTGTTTGTCATGGAAAATAAATATAATCTACATACAAATCTCTGAGCCACAATCATAACATCCGAACAGGCAATTTCTGAGGTAACAGCAGGAACATTTTTTTTTATCAGGGATCTTATGTTTAAAAAACCTATACTATAGGTAGTGGGCTGTTTTAGGGAATTTTTGATCAAATTATCCGTAGTAGCAATATTAATAATGTTGTGTTTATTATGTGTAGTGCACTTAAAATAATAACGACCATATCTAGGAATTGATATGATGGGAATTTTCAAATTGATTGCTTGGTGCTTTAATAAACAACGCATCATATACCTGGTACTATATTGTGATGTTATGAGCCAGGGAAAAAAGAACTACCCTACCCAGCATGCAACAGGAGTGACGAGCATGCGCGGTAGCCCAGTACAGGTTGTGTCGCCATGACGGCATCTTGTATGTTGTGATATGCACGCTCTGAAAGTAAATGTTAAGAACTCAGCCAACACTCCTCGTCTGCATTATTCATAAATAGACAGACAACACATATACTACGCTGCTTCACAGGCCGCTGGATGTAGCCGGCAAAGTATTCCCATGCTAGCTAGCCGGTCTAGCAAGCACGCGTCATTCAGTCCAAAACGGCGCGATCTATCCACATTCAGAATTGTCTGGCGGTCGTAAGTGATCCCGGAGTGACCACGCTGTAAGCCAGCCATGAAATTTGCAGAATTGTCCGGTATTTTTGCCAAATGTTCCATCTTTACCAAGAGCCCCTCCACGCCGAAGCCCGTCCGGGCGCCGCCATCTTTATAAGAAAAGGC
Organism: Nerophis ophidion; assembly: GCF_033978795.1. NCBI lineage: Eukaryota > Metazoa > Chordata > Actinopteri > Syngnathiformes > Syngnathidae > Nerophis > Nerophis ophidion. The sequence continues at coordinate 31,570,005 of NC_084617.1, forward strand.
GTTAACAAAATAAAAGCATGTAAACAACATATTAAAATGCGCGATAAAATAATTGTCGGCGTTAATAGATTGATGAGTTAACTCGTAATTAACGCATTAATTTGCCCACCCCTAATATATATATATATATATATATATATATATATATATATATATATATGTGTGTGTGTGTGTGTATGTATGTATATATATATATATATATATATATATATATATATATATATATATATATATATATATATATATAATTAGAGATACAAAAAATGGGCTTATAACACCTTAAATTCTTCCAATAAAGACAATAATTTAAGGGCATTTCTAGATTTGGATCGTTTTTCGAAGATTCTTTTAATAATTTGAGCCAGGGATGTTGTTGTGGCTTGTACAGCCCTTTGAGATACTTGTAATTTAGGGTTATATAAATAAACTTTGCTTGAGTAGATTTAAAAGTTTGGTTTTGAAAATAAAGCAAACATTTCAACTGTTTTGAAAAATGTGCTGCCATCCATCGTGAAACCAGCTTTGAATTTAACTGTTGCACACACACACACACACACACACACACACACACACGCAAACATACTCACACACACAGAAACACACACAAAAGCTGACCTTGAACTTGAGTTTTTACATGTCTGAGACGTCCCCTTTTTTGTCAAACTTGACCTTGACCTTGTGAGACCGTCTGAGTGCTCAGCAGACCACTACTGCTGTGGGAGACCACCAGCAGTACTACTGTGCATACAGTACATGTATACATAGTACTACTGTACTGCATGTACTGTACATTGTATTTGTATAAAATGTTTTTCAATGTATCCAACAATAATATAATAAGTCAAGGAAATGTTGTGTACATTAAACTTATTTTAGTAGGTGAACACATTACTGTAATACCTCATCATATAATATAACTATGATAATACTATACTGACAGAATAAATCATCCAATAATATAACTATAATAATAAGAATATTATACTGAAGGAGTAAATCAAATAAATTCATTTTATTCAGGACCTTCGTTTTAGAACATGTGAATTGTGTCCTACATTCTGCAGGACTTGAATGTGTTATTCATGTCCCACAAATATAATCATTGAGGTCTTGGTGCAGGTAAAAAAGTTATCCAAAAATTATTGATCATCATGTCGCCAGAAATGACAACAATGTAAATATTATGATTGTGATCTGTGTCCTTTCACAAGACTTAAAAACACTACAATTCTTTAATATTTTATTTTGTTTATTTCAAACAGGCTGAGCAAGTAAAATTAACAACTTCAACATTTGTGACAAATACTTGTTAAATTATTTTTTGACTTTTAGGGCATCTGATACTTCCTCCCAATTTTGCAATAATATAATGGTAATGCTTCACGGTGGCAGAGGGGTTAGTGCGTCTGCTTCACAATACGAAGCTCCTGCAGTCCTGGGTTCAAATCCAGGCACGGGATCTTTCTGTGAGGAGTTTGCATGTTCTCCCCGTGAATGCGTGGGTTCCCTCCGTGTACTCCGGCTTCCTCCCACCTCCAAAGACATGCACCTGGGGATAGGTTGATTGGCAACACTAAATTGGCCCTAGTGTGTGAATGTGAGTGTGAATGTTGTCTGTCTATCTGTGTTGGCTCTGCGATGAGGTGGCGACTTGTCCAGGGTGTACCCCGCCTTCCGCCCGATTGTAGCTGAGATAGGCGCCAGCGCCCCCCGCGACCCCAAAAGGGAATAAGCGGTAGAAAATGGATAATGGTAATGATCATAATAATATTTATAACAATAATAATTATTATTATTATTATAACGATAGGGCTTCACGGTGGTAGAGGGGTTAGTGCGTCTGCCTCACAATACGAAGTTCCTGCAGTCCTCGGTTCAAATCCAGGCTCGGGATCTTTCTGTGTGGAGTTTGCATGTTCTCCCCATGAATGCGTGGGTTCCCTCCGGGTACTCCGGCTTCCTCCCACTTCCAAAGACATGCACCTGGGGATAGATTGATTGGCAACACTAAATTGGCCCTAGTGTGTGAATGTGAGTGTGAATGTTGTCTGTCTATCTGTGTTGGCCCTGCGATGAGGTGGCGACTTGTCCAGGGTGTACCCTGCCTTCCGCCCGATTGTAGCTGAGATAGGCGCCAGCGCCCCCCGCGACCCCGAAAGGGAATAAGCGGTAGGAAATGGATGGATGGATTATAACGATATGATAATAATCATCATCATCAGATAAATATTGCATAGTGAAGGAATATTAAGACATGAATAATGACGTTAAATAAAATAAGGACAAACATGCGTCTGAGTCTTATTGTTATTATTATTGTTACTATTAATAGTATTACATTATTATTATTATTATTATCATTACTATTAATAGTATTACATTATTATTATTAATATTATTATTATTAGTAGTAGTAGTATCATTATTATTATTATTATTGTTATTATTATCATTATTATTATTGTTACTATTATTATTATCATATTATTATCATTATTATTATCATCAATATTATATTTTTATTAGTATTGCTATTAATAGAAGTACTATTACTTATTATTATTGTCATTATTATCATTATTAATATATTAGAAGTAGTAGTAGTAGTAGTATGTTATTATTATTATTGATGAGGCTGGTGTGTGTGAGTGGACGAAATATCATCCAATGAGGAGGAAGACAAAGACATTGATCGTGTTGTTGCACTGGTCAGAACACATGATGTCATCTTCATGTGTTCATATGCGCTCATGGTTATATGTTCATATAAGTTAACGCGTTCATATGTCCATGCATGCATTCATTATGTTTGTGTCGATACATGTTGCTTCATTCTTGTATTCATGCAAAAATATGTCACCTGGTAATATGTTCATGAATTATTAACTTTTCATATGTTCATGTGCTCATGAACTCGTATGTTCAAGGCGCCAACAAAGAAAACATAACAATAATTATATAGTTATTTGTATTATTATATTAGTATGTTGTATTCATACGTTCATGCTTGTCTTCATCATTTGGTCATGTATTCATATGTGTTCAGAAAGGATAGGATGGACACATCTTTTTATATATTCATGAAAAAAAGAACATGAGCAAGAAATAACATTATGTATTGTACATGAAAAGTACATGATCAATAAATAATCAATAATATTTATTGTACATGAAAAGATTGTGATATGTAAACAATAATAACAAAACAAAAACATGATCCTGACACTCAGCCAGAGTTTTGTACACCAAGGAAAGAAAGAAAGTAAAAAAATATGTTCATGTGTTCATATGTTCATGTGTTCATCATATGTTCACGTATTCATATGTTCATATGGTCATGTGTGTTCACCTATTTATATATTCATGTATTTATATGGTTGTGTATTTATATGTTCATGTGTTCATCATAAGTTCATGTATTCATAAGTTGTTGTTGTTTATACGGTTATTTATTTACATGTTTATGTGTTTATTGTATGTCAATGTACTCATATGCTCATATCCTTATGTTTATGTGTGTTCACCTAGTTATATGTTCATGTATTAATGTGCTCATGTATTTATATGTTCATGTGTTTATCATATGTTCATGTATTTAAATGTTCTTGTTGTTTATATGGTCATGTGTTCATCATATGTGCATGTATTCCTATGTTCTTGTGTTCATACAGCCATAAGTCCAAGTATGGATATGTTTATGTGTTTAAAAAAACATAAGTATGGATATGTTCATGTATTCATATAGTCATAAGTTCAAGTATGGATATGTCCATGTGTTCATACAGTCATAAGTATGGATATGTTTATGTGTTCATAGGGTCACGTCTTGGTGAATGGATATGTTGATGTAATCATACGTTCATGTGTTGGTGTATGGATATGTTCATGTGTTCATACAGTCATGTGTTGGTATGTGGATATGTCCATGCAAGTGTTCATAAGGCCATGCGTTGGTGTATGGATATGTCCATGTGTTCATACAGTCATAAGTTCAAGTATGGATATGTTCATGTGTTCATACGGTCATGTGTTGGTGTATGGATACATTCATGTGTTCATCCGGTCATGTGTTAGTGTATGGATATGTTCATGTGTTCATGCGATCATGCGTTTGGGTATGGATATGTTCATGTATTCATATAGTCATAAGTTCAAGTATGGATATGTTCATGTGTTCATACGATCATGCGTTTGGGTATGGATATGTTTATGTGTTCATCCGGTCATGTGTTGGTGTATGGATATGTTCATGTGTTCATAGTGTCATGTGTTTGTGTATGGATATGTTAATGTGTTCATACGGTCATGTGTTGGTATATGGATATTTTCATGTGTTCATACGGCCATGTGTTGGTGTATGGATATGTTCATATGTTCATACAGTCAAGTGTTGGTGTATGGATGTGTTCATACAGTTACGTGTTGGTGTATGTTCATCTGTTCATACAGTCATACGTTCAAGTATGGATATGTTCATGTGTTCATACAGTCATGTGTTGGTGTATGGATATGTTTATGTGTTCATACGGTCATGTGTTGGTGTATGGATATGTTCATGTGTTCATACGGAGAACTTCACTTTGGAGTCCAGATGTCAACCAGTTTTGAGGTCCTACATCTCCAGGAGCTCGGTGAGCATCAACATCCACAATTGGAAAGCTGGGATTGACTTTTCTTTCTTTCTAAATGGCGGTTTAGCTCGGTTGGTAGAGCGGCCGTGTCAGCAACTTGAGGGTTGCAGGTTCGATCGCCGCTTCCACCATCCTACTCACTGCTGTTGTGTCCTTGGGCAAGACACTTTACCCACCTGCTCCCAGTGCCACCCACACTGCTTTGAATGTAACTTAGATATTGGGTTTCACTATGTAAAGCGCTTTGAGTCACTAGAGAAAAAGCGCTATATAAATATAATTCACTTCACTTCATCCAGTCATGTGTTGGTGTATGGATATGTTCATGTGTTCATAGTGTTATGTGTTGGTGTATGGATATGTTCATTTGTTTATACGGTCATGTGTTGGTGGATGGATATGTTCATGTGTTCATAGTGTCAAGTGTTGGTGTATGGATGTGTTCATACAGTCATATGTTGGTTTATGTTCATCTGTTCATACAGTCATAAGTTAAAGTATGGATATGTTCATGTGTTCATAC